>NC_091954.1:27139283-27201783 GCF_031021105.1 Erythrolamprus reginae
AATCTTTTTGATCGTTCAGTTTCACAGTCAAACGGTCCATTTCTGCACATTCATAGATTTTGCCAATTATCTCCTTGTCGCTGGGGATCTGTGGATTTTTCTATTTTTTTGCATAGGCTATTCTTGCGGCTGTTATAATGTTTAACTTCAAATATTTAACATTTTTCTCATACAAATTACTAATAATGCCTAATAGAAAGAACTCCGGTGTACATTCAATTTCTACATTGGTTATTTCTTGTAACTACTTTCTAAGCTGCATCAAATATTTTTTCGCTTCGGGGCATGACCACCATTGATGGTGGTTCTTTTTTGCATTTCCAGCATAATTGATTATAATTTGGATATATCTGAGCCAATCTTTTTGGTGCTAGGTGCCACTGGCAGTGTTCCCCGTAAGCTGCGCCTGTGCGCACGCGCGTGCCTCAAAATACCCCCCCGTGCACCCTTTTCCACGGGCGCATGCTCCCCATCCCCCTGCCAGCCCGCAGGGGGACGGGGAGGCGCCGGCAGTAGAAGGAAAGGGAGCCGCGGCCGCCCCTTATATTTTTTTCTCAGAGAAAAAGTGACCGGTTTGTAGATGCTGATCTTTCACACTTTAATTTAAATTCTCAGTGGGCATAGGATTTCTCATTTCTATCGGACAGATATCTTAACATTGTTGTGCTTTGTCAGTCAGGGATCGTGGAAGGTTGCAATTTTATGTGGCTACAAAGATGCTCAGAAACCCAAAGGTGTTTTTTTCTTGGATGAGAAGCGAAACATCTTCGAAGAAAAACCAAGAAAGTCCAGTTGTCTTTTGAAAAAAGCACATTTTGGGCAACCATGACCTGGATGTCTGAGAATCTCTGTAGACATTTAGCTATGCATTTTGGGGTGAACATCTTTTGAATGGTCTGAGAATATGAACCAGATTTTCTGAACAATTGCAGACCACAGGAAAGAGGGATCAAAGAAGCCATCTAAGACTCCAACCTCTGAGTGGTCTCAATGATTGGCTAAAAAGATGCAAATGACCAGTTGCCTGCAAGGAATATTTACTTCCATTTACTTCCATTCTCTACCATCCAGTCACAGATGAAGAGGTTTCTTGGGTGAGAAGTGAAATGTCTTCAAAGAAAATCAAGAACATTCAGTTGTCTCTTGAAAAAGCACCTTTTGGGCAGCCCTGACCTGGATGACTGAGAATCTCCATAGGCAATGTATAGAAACATTTTAAAATTGTCCCTGTGGAAGTGAAATTAAAGATAATTTTAGGAAGTTCTGGTGTCTGGGGGAGAAGCTTTTTCCATCCTACACATCTTAGAGTATTGACTGGAAATATAAATAAATAAATAAATAAATAAATAAATAAATAAATAAATAAATAAATAAATAAATAAATAAATAAATAAATAAATAAATAAATAAATAAATAAATAAATAAATAAATAAATAAATAGTAAGCAAACAAACACACACAAAAAGGCAATAAATAAAGAACTACAAAAAATAAGGGCAGGACTTTAATCTCACAGATCCCTTCAAAATAAATTTCTAATTTCTGTGGCAGTTGATGAGATCAGAATAACTTGGGTAGTTTCTCAAGCTAATTATATTCAAATAATCTTGCATTAATATCTCAGGATCACATTGTACATGAAAAGATGCTTTTAATATTTTCAATAGACATAGGTATCTGAATATTTAACCCTAAAGTCTTCCAAAGATTACTACTATTTAAATCTCTTTTTCCCCTACATGCTCTAAATGCTTTTCTAATATACCTCAGTGATGTTTCCACAAGCTATTCTGCAGTGTGAGTTATTAGTCCTATGTTCCACTTGGCACCCGAGGCTGGAAAATAGTTTGTTCTTATGACTATCAATATTCTGTATGCTTGAGAAAGAGAGAGGGGAAAAAACCCACTCACTGATTTACTAACTTACTTTGCATTACCATCTAATTAGGTAAATGTCACTCGTGAAGATTCACCTGGGGAAGAGCCTATATTTCTTCGTACTCTAGGAAAAGGAGATTGGTTTGGGGAAAAAGCCCTCCAGGGGTAAGTATTAATGCACAATTTAGATTTGCTGTAACCAATAGGTAAATTATATACCTTGAAAACTGTGGGAGGAAAGTAGCATAATTACCATATTATTATAAAGCTACTTTAAGATTGAAAGTAGTAAGGAATGAGCCTGGGTGGCGCAGCAGATAGAGTCCTGTACTGCAGGCCACTGAAGCTGACTGTAGATCTGTAGGTCAGCTGTTCAAATCTCATCACCGGCTCAAGGTTGACTCAGCCTTCCATCCTTCTGAGGTGGGTAAAATGAGGACACGGATTGTGTTGGCTCTGTTAAAAAGTGCTATTGCTAACATGTTGTAAGCCCGCCCTGAGTCTAAATAGAATGGCGACATTAAAAATTGAATGAATGAATGAATGAATAATAAATAAGGAAGCAGACAACTCTGTCACAAATTTACTAATTTAAAGAGAAGCCATACCATATTATTCAGAGTATAAGATACACCAAAGTGTAAGATGTACCTTAGTTTTGGAGAAGGAAAAAAAAATTCCACCTCCCAGCAATTTGCCTCCCAGCAGACATCACAGATGATATACACTGTTGGCTGTGTATTTCTGTGCATGTCTGCCTGACCCATAGAAATAGCAACGAATTGGAGAAATGTACATTATGGCACTACATTCTTAAATGTAGTCACACTAACTCCTCGCAATTATTTAAATAGATCTACTCCAAACATGAGTCACAGTTTAACTCAGTTACCTTATCTTAATATTAATACAGGATACTGTTACATTTCAGACTATACTTGTACAGATTCTGTTAAAATTAGTGTGGCTTTCTGGAAGTATAATTATTCTCTGCTATTTAAAAGAAGATACAATAGCACTGGGCCTCCTCAGATCAAGCACTTATTTTAAAAAGCTTCTTCATTTTGTTGTTTAGGACAATAATAAAGCAGTCTTTAAAAAATAAGTCTAATAATTTGAACATTCTACAGACATTTATAGTTATTGACTTACCTCCTTGCATCCAGTTCAGCAGAAAATAAAAATTTGCCTCTCCCTCCCAGCAATTGCCTCCTTGTAGCTAATTTCACTTTCAGGTTAACATGTGGCTGGCTAAATCAGCTGAGGGTTGGAAAGCTGATAATCAGTTACTTGCCTTAAAGCTCTCTTCTGTTGGCTGCAAGGAGGTAAATTGCTGGGAGGCAGAGGCCAAAGGGTGGGGGTGGCTAGGTGGAGTTACATTTGGTGTATGAGAAGCACCCAGGTTTTCACGCATGTTTGGGGGGGTAAAATGGTGAGTCTTCTACTCCAAAAAATATGGTATTTCCTATTATGGTTAAGTCCTTAAAAATCAGAGACAGAAGAGTTAAATGCTATATTGTGCTTTCATATTCGCCACTGTTTTTGTTTTGGCTTTATTTCCTTCTAGCTGACTTTGGTCACATCTGCCACTTACATGAGAATTCATTACAAAAGTGTACATTGGGATTAGACTGGATTTTGTTTTAATTGTAAACATGTAGCATGCGCGTGCGCACATACACACACAAATAGAAACACACACAAAAGGAAAACAGTGGCATAATATTTCTGCATTTTTGTTAAGAAAACAACAAGTCCTCAATTTGAACAAAATTTATGTTAAATGAGAATTTCATCGAGTTTATAGACCCATTATACAACTTTTCTTGTCACATTCATTAAGTGAATTCCTGCAGTTGTTAAATTAGTCATATGCTTATTAAGTGAATCTGGTTTATCCATTGACTTTGCTTGTCAGAAGGTTGGAAAAGGGGACCACATGACCCTGGGACATTGCAACCATCATTAATGTCAACCAGTTGTCAAGCATCTGAATGTAAATCACGTGACGATGGGGATGCTACAACTGTGATAAGTGTGAAAATGGTCATAAGTCACTTTTTTTCAATGTCATTGTAACTTTGAACAGTCACTAAGGGAACTGTTGTAAGTTGAGGACTACCTGTAATTTATCAGAAGTCAAACTTGCGTCAAATAAAACTTTACAGTTTTCATCTTTTGGGAATAAGCATAAAATATTTTTTTATGAATGTCAGATTAGTTTGTACCGAATTAATGATTATTAAGTTTCTTATCTACCCCTCTTTTAAGGTTATGCATTAGTATCATATAGCTTAAATATTTTATTCAATCACTCCATTAATGTATTCTCTGAAATATTTAACAGATATCCTCACAAAAACTACTCAAACTGTATTTCTTAGTGCTACTGCTAAGTATTCATCCTTTAGAAAACTGTTCTTACTTAACTTAAGATGTGATATTTTGTAGGAATAGGCCAAACGTTATTTTATCAAAGAATTGCTAAGCAGTTTGATATTACCTCTTCCATGGAGATCATTTCTATCCTAATTTTAGTCAACTTTTCAATCATAGTTCTTGTTTGGTATAAATAAATTCATTTCCAAATGTACATATAATGCATATAACAACAATACTCAATTCAAAAATAATTCATGTTTCACTCAGATGAAACTCTGAATTTCTTTCCATTAACGCTCAAATGAAAATATATCGTTGAGCTCCAACAAAGCTCAGATTCCTAACAAAATTTATTACGCTTGAATAAAACTTGATTTTTACCAATAATGGTTAAATTGCTGAGATATATCAATATGTCCATGAAATATTTTGGTGAGTAGAGTTTCTGGATAAGCTGCTGCCTGAAAAATTAGATCATTTTCCATAAATCTCAAAGATTGGCATTTTAAGTATTACCAATAAAGGAGAATATTTGTAGCTCATGATTTATTATGGTTTATTATGTTGAGTTGGAAGGGACCTTACAGGTCATCTAGTCCAACCCCCTGCCCAAGCTGGAATCCCGACATCTGTCTCTACCTAGGATTGAATTGTGATCCTAGGTAGATTGTGAGGCGAGAGCTCTACATCTAGGTCAGGTAGGTCTTGAAATGAAATGATCCTTGGTGCTCTCTGAGGTCACTTGTTTTCTTGCAGATGTTTCATTAACCTATCTAGGTAACGTCATCAGTGCTAATAAGGAATGCTGTTTGCTGTCAGTTTATGTCTTTATTTAAAGAATTATATAAAGTGACAATCAACCAGCCCAAAGAGAAAAAGGCTCCACCAGTAATCAGCACTCAGATCATCATACAGGTGTGATTAACTCCAAGGTTAACTTCGGGACAACAATCAAGTAAGAATATCCCAAATAAGAAACAGTAAACAGCACAAGCAAAGAAACTGCCTCCAGTCACCCAGACAGGCAAGAGACCAGAATACAAGCTCACAGACACCAGCACTCCTTACTACCGTAGCACTGATGATCTTACCTAGTAATGAAACATCTGCACGAAAACAAGCAAGCTCGGAAATTTCCAAGGGACACCCCCACCCTTTTAAAGTATTGATATATCCATTCATTCTTATATTGAACAAGTTCTTCAATCATGGTAATGTATACTTGCATTGTTTATCAAAATAATGTTGATTTACAAAGATGAGAATTATGATGTGGGTGGTCTGAATATTGGATGATGCAATACCGGAAAACAAGAGAAAGAACTGGAGAAAATCACAAATAATAAAGGCCTGCAAATAGAAGTAGAATTACTGTGGCAAAAGAAAGCAAAGATACCAGTGGTACGATTAGTAAGAGGTGCCTTGGTGGAAATTTCAAAACATCTGGGGCACAACTTCAATATCATCAGCACTGACAAAATCACAATCAATTGCAGAGAATATCTTTAACATCATCAAACAACAATGTTTACCTGGCCTAGATTCTTGAGCGGAACTCAATGGTGGATTAAATATGCCAAATCCAATCTAAACATCTGACTATTTGACCAGTCATTATAATTATAATCTATTCTTAGATCTATCTTAATAGTTATTAAGTCCTTGATTAGAACTTTTAATTATTATGTAGTCTGTGAATCTAACAGGTGATTACCCCCAGTGGAAAGCAAATGGCTCACTGAACTTCCAGGCGTAGGGAGACGTGTAAGTGACGACACAAATGATTTTGAACAATCATGTCAGCAATGGACAATCCTGAACAAGATTCACACCTCACATGGTGCCTGCTGTGACTCTCTCATAAATGGGGCATGTTATCTTCTCCTAAGTATGACAGTGGGTTCCCACGTCAAACGGTAGATCACTTCGTGATTGGCTTAAGCTGAGGACATATACCAGTGCAGTATTTGGGTTTTTAAAATATAATCAATGTTGCACTTCAATGGTTAGATGGCCTAGGCCAGTGATGGTGAAGCTTTTTTTCCTCAGGTGTCAAAAGAGGATAGGCATGCGCTATCACACATGCGTGAGTGCCCACACCCATAATTCAATGCCTGAAGAGGAGCAAAAACAGCTTTCCCTGCCCCCTAGAGGCCCTCTGGAGGCCAGGAATGTCCTGTTTCCCAACTTCTGGTGGGTCCACTGGATCGTGTTTTGCACTGCCTGGCTCCAAAGGCTTCCCTGGAGCTGGGGGAGGGTAAAAATGCCCCCCCATCCCACCAAGTCTCTTTGGAAGCCAAAAATTCTCCCAGAGCCTCTGTGCGAGCCAAAAATTAGCTAGTCAGCACATACATGAATGTTGGAGATGAACTAGCGCAACAGCTCATGTGACAGCAGATATGGCTCCATGTGCCACCTGTGGCACCCATGCCCTAGGTTTGCCATCACTGGCCTAGGCCCTAGCCATTGGTTTTTAAACATAGATCTTTTTAACATTTATATTTTATTGTGTTCTAATAATATAGATGAAATGTTAATATATATATATATTGCTGGTGCCATATATGATATGCCATATGCTAGATAAATAAATAAATAAATAAATAGTAGATTTACTACTACTACATATAATAATAACAATACTTATTTCCACATCCTAGGTTCTTGTTAAGAACTCAAAGCAAAAGAGGATCAGTTAAGGAACAAGCAGCGGTGTTTTCAAATGTTTGTGCATATAAGAATAACGTGTATGTGTATGCTGCCCAATTCTTTATGACTTTGAGCAGCCTGCAGCCATCATTCAGTGAAAGATCAATAAATGTACAATGCTATAATCTTCCTCCAGCCCTTAGTTTCATGGGGCAGAGAAGGTTTACAGATGGTCACTTAATTGTTGCCTTTGGGAATTTCATCTGTTTTGCTGATTGAGAAAAAAAAAATCAATAGCATCATTCTATTTGCTAGCATTTCTATAGATGCATAGATTTGCCCTTTATAAATTTCTTGTTGTTCATAGGTTTCGTTGGGCAGCTACATGCATGACATTTCCTATTCTAACAGCTCCTTGTTGTGAACTGATAAATATCTACAATATGTTCTACATCATTATCCCACACTAGTAACTTAATGCCATTGTTATATTTTGGGCTTTATATAAGCAAACAAGGAAAAGGAACATTTTTAAATCCTTCCCAAGCTACAGCCAGGGTGCTGGTAGTAGAAGACTACAGCCAGAGTGCTGTTAACTCTTTTATGAAGTTCAGTAATAATATAGAAATGCAAAAGAAAATGGAAGATAAGCTTTCTACAATTCTCTATCTCATGTGTTTCTGTTTTCTACGGAAACGGGCGGCATACAAATCTAATAAATAAAATATATAAATAAATACATTTATAATCAGATCTGGATAATTAAAAAAATGTTTTGGCAGAAACTAGAGTATTTTAAAGCATATATATATAGAGAGAATGTTATGACCTATACAAAGAGCCAGTCATTTCTTTAAAAGTTGATAGATGATGATCTTTGCCCTAAAATCAATACAAATTAGAACACTAATCTTTATAGGTCAGTAATGCAGTTGATATCTTGTCAGACAGAAATTTGAGTTAATTATTTATGAACACATTCTGAATTGGATTATCTTTAACCACAATCCAAGCAGACCTTGTGAACTACAGACGTATCACTTTTCTATCATATTTACTTCCCACCGGATACTCAGAGCAGAACTGGATATTCCTTTCCATGGTATAGAACACCAGTCCCACAGTTTCCACCCAGAGGCATTAACTCACCATCCATAAGATCAAAAAAAAAATATCTTGTATTGCAAATGTAGGTCTTGTACTGCTGAATAAATAAACTGTGTGCTCTCCTTTGATGACTACTCAGAGTCTTTCAAACTCAGAGAATTCATTTAGAGACATTGAGTGGATACAGCCAAATAGGAAAATTGGAGACATATTTCAATGGTAAACTAGAGGTAAAGTAATCTGAGAAGTAGCTTTATCAAGAACAGCACAGAGAAGACACAACCAGATAAGCTAATTTTTCTTTATTGTAAAGCTACATAAACAGAATCTTGCAAGACTGAGAGTACAGTTGTCCCACTGTGTAGGTCATAACCAGTCTGAGCTGAGGTCAAGCACTTTATCAGGCTTAAATCCCTTTGCACCCACAAAAGATCTAAGACCAGCCCATCTTGAATTCTATTGACTCTTATCTACCACCAAATTGCTTTGACCATTAATATTTCAGATTCTTGTAGAGAGTATTAGCACCCAATAAATTTGTGTTTATTTGGACCATTTTGACTTCTGGTTTCCTAAGCTTGTCCTACTTTCTTCTTTTCAGTCCAAGAAACTAAAGAGGGACTCTTCTGAGCCTCTTGCACTACTCACTATCCATCTTCTCGCTATGCTGACTCTTATCTGACCATTCCCTAGACTCCATTTCTGTGACCACCTGCCAAGGTCTATTCCACATACTACACAGAAATGATCTAGATCAGAGATGGCAAACCTTTTTTTCCTCGGGTGCCGAAAGAACATGTGCATGCATTATTATGCATGCGTGAGTGCCCACACCCATAGTTCAATGCCTGGAGAGGGTGAAAACAGCTTCCCCCGCACTCTGGAGGCTCTCTGGAGGCCAGAAATGACCTGTTTCCCAATTTCTGATGGGCCCAGTAAGCTCGTGTTTCGCTCTCCCCAGGCTCCAAAGGATTCCTTGGTGCCCTGGAAGAGTAAAAATGCCCTCCCTCATTCCCCCAGAGGCTCTCTGGAAGCCAAAAATGCCCTCCCAGAGCCTCTATGCGAGCCAAAAATCAACTGGCTGGCACACCCATGCATTTTGGAGCCGAGCTAGGGCAACGGCTCGTGTACCAGCAGATATGGCTCCACATGCCACCTGTGGCCCCTGTGCCACAAGTTTGCCATCACTGGTCTAGATCTAGGAGACTCTGTGGTTGAACTACCTTTTCTGCTCTTATTATCTTAACTGTATCATCAACGTAGAAATGAGATTTTTTTCCCCATTGGTTTAGCTAAATCATGTTACATAAAACTGCAAAACATATTGCAAACTGAAATCATGAACGATTCACCTTTTGAAAGTAACATCTAGCTTTTGTATGCAAATCAAAAGTTAAGCGGCAGGGAAATCAGGAGATCCAGGCAGTTCAAATGGATGTAAAGATTTATTACAAGCTCAAGCTTTCTTGAAGAATGTGAACTATTAACCGTTAAAGCAATTTGACAGTAAATAAGGAATTCACTGATCTCTTGTGGGCACACAGGGACTCATGACTGATGATTTATTTGACCCCGCCTTCAGCCTGGTTAACTTCTACATTCAAATCTGAATATATCTCTACTATCATTTTGAATTTCTGTAAGAGTTGAATGAAATTCTTGTCAGTGACCAGCAAAGGCAAGGCAATTAACAGAGAATAATGAATTGTTTCTTATCAATTAAGAGGCCAGAATAATTTTTTACTAGACTGAGATTTTTTTTCAGATTCCTTTTCTCTATTTCTATTTTATATGACTTTTTGATTCGTTTTCTTGCTCCACCACCCACAATATACTCCAAAAGTTTAAGTTTATTTTTATTTACATTGAGCATATTTTGATAACTCCTGCTAACATGCAATAATGGCATGCATAATAAACAATAATAGAGCCTGTCAAAAAAATAACATATAACTAGGGTCACGGCAAAGTAATGCTGTAAAAAGGATAAAGTGCTTTGCCGCTCTTAGTCCTCGGAAAGGAGCGGCATACAAATCTAATAAATTATTATTATTATTGTTGTTGTTGTTGTTGTTGTTGTTGTTATTGTTATTGTTATTGTTGTTGTTATTGTTATTATTATTATTATTATTATTATTATTATTATTATTATTATTATTATAAAAAGGCTACATGCTAAATGCAAGGAGACCAAATGCAGAACTTAACTGAGCAGCCTCTGAGAAGCTCTGCAAAAGTACATCTGTTAGATCAGGGCTGCTGTTTGTAGGTTTGGGTGCAGTATAAAGGCAAAATAGTTAAGAATGTGGAAGTCCAACTTCATCCCCTTTTGCTTGTATGACATGGTAAAGGATGGTGCTTTAATTAAGCATTTATGGCTACCTTCTTAACCTTGTCTCGTATCTTTCTCTCCTTGCTCACGGACATCATGTGTCACAGCATACTATATATCTCAAGCAGGCCCCGAGTGTTATCAACAAATGCCAAGCTACTTATTTGACATATTGTTGTTTATTTCTTGATAGGGTAGGTTGAAACATACTTATATTTCTATAATATTTGTTGCTTGGCAGGAGATAGCTAGATAGCTAGCTAGCTAGTGAGAGAGAGAGAGAGAGAGAGAGAGAGAGAGAGAGAGATTAGATAGATAGATAGATGGATAGATAGATAGATGATAGATAGATAGATAGATAGATAGATAGATAGATAGATAGATAGATAGATAGATAGATAGATAGATAGATAGACAGACAGACAGACAGACTGTACATGGCATCAGACCAGATTACTTATGGGACCGCCTTCTGCCACATGAATCCCAGCAACTGGTCAGATCCCACCGAGTCGGCCTTGTCCAGGTCCCATCAACTAGACAATGTTGCCTAGCTGGGCCTATGGGAAGAGCCTTTTCTGTGGGGCCTCTGGTCCTATGGAACCAGCTTCCCTCAGAGATTTGTACCGCCCTTCTTGCCTTCTGCAAGAGTTTGAAGACCCACGTGTACCAACAGGCCTGGGGACATTAGACATCAGCACCTGCCAATGAATGGAATGGTATGTTTGTTTGTTAGAATGAGAGTGACTGGTTTTTTTAAATAAATTCGGGTTTTAAATTAGTTCAGTTTTAAAAATTGCTTTGTATTGTTCTTTATATGCTGTAAGCCGCCCTGAGTCTTTGGAGAGGGGCGGTATAGAAATCCAATTAAATAAACAAACAAGCAAACAAATAAACAAACAAACAAATAAATAAATAAATCGGGGGTGGGTTATACTTACCTTCACTACCGGTTCACATCGCGACATTTTGTGCAAGTCCTTTCATGCACATTTTCCTTCTGCACATGCTCAGAAGCTAGAATCAGCCTGAAACACAGCTGAAGAGCTGATCAGTTGTGCTTCAAGTGAAGGAATAAAGGTAAATTTAAACCTAGTTGTGGGCAAGAGGGCCTTTTTTCAAGCAGCAGAAGAGGAAACAAGCAGCAGAAGAGGAAACTACATCCAAACAGTAAACAATTCAGGGGGAAAAAAAGATGGCACCCATGGACTGGCACTGGCTATGGTCCATGACATCTGGACTGAGCCAGTCTGTGACATCGTCATGATGTCACCAATGGGTTACTACCAGTTCGGACAATCTGGTCTGAACTGGGAGGAACCCACCTCTGGTGTGTATGTGTGTGTGAGAGAGAGAGAGAGAGGAGAGGAGAGGAGGGAGAGAGAGAGAGAGAGAGAGAGAATCCTTCCCCTGCCATGCCTACCAAATCACACCCAAAGAATTAGTAGGAATTCTTTTTGAATTTCACCCCTGTATGTGTCTGACTGTATGTCTCTGTGTACACACATATATCACCTGTTATTATTTTTGCAAACAATTCAAGGTAGTGAACATATACATATACCTCTTGCTTTTCTCTTCACAAAATTATCAGATGAGATTGACTTAGGCTTAAAGATCCCCCAACTGGCTTTCATAGCTAGGACGGGACTAGAATTCACTGTCTCTCACATTCTAGCCTGGTGCCTTACTGATTACATCAAACCAACTTCTTATCCACTAGACCAAATTGGCTAGTTATAATTTTATTCACTGCTAACAAAGGGCAGCGAATTATTCCATATCTAATGCAGGTTTGAAGGCTTACATTAGCAATGCAGATCATTGGTCACACTATCAATCGGAGAAGAGTCTATGGTAATTTTCAGTGGTCATTTCAGTCCCAATTTAAAAAAATTCACATCTCTTACTCCGCAACATTCGTCCTGTTCAATATTTTTTTAAAGGTTTCTTCTCATGCCAAATCAAGTGCTTACTTTTATTTAGAAGCTCTGAACCCCCATTTACTTCCATGCAAATATAGCTTGCTCTTCTAAGTATTTTTTAAAAAAAACCTGAAAAAATGTACTTTGAAGTAAAATCCCAAATTAAAGCAGAAACTCTTGTTTTCTTATGTTTTCTTCTCAATCCATTTAGTCACATCTGAAGATGCTTCTTTTCATTTAAGCAAAAGCAATTTGTCATGGCCTATTATGGATCACCTGCTGAAATCCTGAATTTCCTAAATTCACTGCTATTTAGCAAGCTTGCTCCAGTTTCAGATATTTGTGCAATACTTCGTATAAATCTATTTTATTTTCTTCCTTCCTCTCTTCCTTTCTCTCTCCCTTCTTTGGCCTTGACTTTTAAATCACACACTGATATATTAAACTTGAAAACAGTTTGATTGTCTAATGGAGTGTGTGAAACTCCATGGTTGCTAGTTTTCTTCACATAAGTTATCTGTGAAAAATATTGTTACCTTAGACAGATTGGAATGATCTTGCTGAAATATAAAATTACACAGCTGCTGGAGTTGCCTGGCTGTAGCTTTCATCAGCTGTGTTTCAACAACATAGAATGTTGAATGTGTATGAAGAAGAATTAGGGAAAATTTGAAGTAACTGTTCATGTGGAATATGTAATTTAAATATTGCAAAAAAGGGTTTTGAGACAGAAATTCAGAGAGAGGCTATGTATTTATATGTAACCTCCCCCCAATTTATTATTAATTAATTATTAATTAGTTAGATTTCTAGGCCACTCTTCTCCTCATGGACTCAGGACGGCTTACAGGAATAAAACGCAATCTAACAATAAAGATAATATAATTATGAATAGTTAATTATGAACAGTTAGAAAAGTTAAGAAAAATATATAAAAATTTAATCATTCCTCATTCACACTACTGGATGGAGTGAAAAGTATCGCTAACATCCAACATGTTATATTTGGGGTGAGGGATTTATTTCAGATATATATATAGGCTATTTGGAAAATAGTAAAAGACTAGCCAAATTGGTTGGCATTCCAGTTTACTATGGAGTTTAGTAGAATATTTGACTTTACTCTACTTGCAAAACAAATCAGTTCAGAAACATGAGTTGGGTTATGCCTAGTAAATCTATATTGTACTTTTCCACAAGAGATAGTTTCAAAAAAAAGAGGTAGGATATCATTATAGGCCACTGGATGTAGTAAGACATAGCTCTCTATGGTTATCCTCAAATTTTGCAAAGTTAAAATCAGAATAGTATGCGTGTGTGTGTGTGTGTATGTGTAAGCCAAATGCCACTCACACATCATCATGAAATCTCCAGAACCATAAAGCCTACAAACTTGAAACTTGGCACGTATGTTCCTCTTGGCTTCTAGGTACTCAATAAAAAATGATTTTGTGAAATGACCATCAGCTCATTAGTTATATCTTATATTATTATTAACACTCCTGAGTTTCAGGAAAAGGGTGGCCTAGAAATCGAACAAATAAATAAAATAAATAAATAAACATGCTGTGATGCTAAGTATTTAGACTTTTACCCTTCATTCCCCCCCTGAAAAGATCTCCGTTCCAACTGCCAGTGGGCATGGCCAGTGCATGACTGATCTGGTCTATGGGCTGGGAATTTAGACATTCCATTCCATGCTAAGGAGTTAGATGTTCTACTTCTACTCCCCACCTGAAAAGCTCTGATGCTACCTGGAGTCATTAATTTTCAATGGTTTACCTGCTAATTTATGAAGCCCAATCAGTTTTGTAGTGAAGCACGGGTATCCAGCTACTAGTAGTTTATATACATTATAAAATTTGGGTCTGATTATATATAAGTATCAAAGATACTTTCATGTTTTATTTAGCAGATTTAAGGTGCTGATATGATAAAGGGTTTTACATATCAGGATAAAGGTTTAGAACCAGCATAGGAGAAATCAGAGTTCCTAGACTTATTATTATTTTTTTATTTATTTATTTATTTATTTATTTATTTTATTATTATTATTTATTTATTTATTTAGTTGTGTATTTATTTAGTTATTTATTTAGTTAGTTAGTTAGTTAGTTAGTTAGTTATCTATCTATCTATCTATCTATCTATCTATCTATCTATCTATCTATCTATCTATCTATCTATTTATTTATTTGGATTTCTAGGCCGCCCTTCTCCATAGACTTCTCAAAATTAATACATGGAAGCTGCACATAGAAGGCTATCAAAATACAAAGAGAGCATTAAAATGTCTTTTGTCCAATGAGATTTGACCACAGTACATGTGTTTTCAGCTTACATTTTTTTTGTTTGGGAACCAATCACCGTTAGCTGAAAAAAGTATTTGATTTCAATTCAGAAATATTAATTTTAGTAATGAAACCCCGAAGAAGCCATTCTTAAATATATACTTGAATATTTGTTTAAAGATTGCATTTCATATAAATTGTAATCACTAATGTTTTAGATGACTGATTAAGCTTTACTAATAGAAACTGAGTAGCATTCAAAATCATACTTCGGGCTTGTGAGGAGATCCATGTGCCAGCCTTACACATATCACAGCTAATAAGAAGTAAGCTCTGTTAAGATCACTTTTTGAATGTCCCTGCAGGGAAATTTTTACACTGAAGTATTAAAAATATGACTTGAGTTAGGTTCTCTGTATCTATTATCTAGAAACATTCAAATAACCATGTTTCATTTCAAGAAAGAAATTATTTTTTCTGCAGGTGCCATAAGTGAAGATAGAAACTATGTTTATCTGTGTGATTTGTTGTGGCTTTTGTATGCAATAAAACTGAACCATAAAAATTCATTCCAAAATTAGGAACTGGAGCAGTAAAACTAATGAACAAATGAATACAATATGCACTCGAGCTGGGAGACCAACAAACACTAAAACTAGAATATTTCCTGCATTATCAACTGTCTACATTCTGTTCTGAATCTCAAATTGCTACTTTGCATTTCAAAAACATATTTACATAAAACATAAAAAACCTGAATAAAACTTATTTTATATGTACAAGAAAAATGCCAATTTTTAATTGACTTTCTGATTTAAAAACTAGATCCATTGGCAAAAAGGCAAAAAGGCAATAAATTATAACTCTCCTTATGTGTAGGATTCCAATTTATATTTCTTTGGAGAAGAGAGAAATAAAATTACTCATGATATTTAATGTGTAAACCAAGCAATTTATAAAATGAAATTCAAAATCTACACAAGATCTTAAAGTTAGAGCTATTCATTTTAAAAGATCAATATTTGCTGGTCTTCTTGCAGAATAGTTTATATCCTTCTCTCAATATTTTTTAGATATTTACCTAACAAAAAAAAATATTCAGGAAAATATGTATAAGGTAGCTCTGTCAATCAACTACAACTGTCCAACACTTTGCCTATTCAATTTCAAAGGCACTCTTAGTTGGTCTACTTGAAGGGGATGACATGTGGAAATTTCATAATTTGTTGTTTCACTCAGAAAAAAGATAAACTTAATACAAGAGAGAATTCTTCCTGATGCCAGAGAACTAACAATACAAAACTCAGTGCTTTTGGAGGAGATTACAGCAATAGCACTTACTATATTGTATACATTGCTTCATAGTGCCTTAACAGCACTTTCTAAATGGTACACAGTCAGCATGTTGCCCCCAACAATCTTTGCTTTTCTTTTTCTTAAATTCCCATTGTAACTTTGTAATACTTTTGTCAAGCACCAGGAAATCAGAAGATCAAGGCCAGTAATGGCTAACCTATGGCACAGGTGCCACAGGTGCCCCGTGGAGCCATATCTGCTGGCATGTGAGTGGTTGCCCAATCTCAGTTCCAACATGCATGTGTGTGCCGGCCAGCTGATTTTTGGCTTTCAGAGAGCCTCCAGAGGGGTGGTGAGGGCATTTTTACCCTCCCCCGTTCCAGGGAAGCTTTTGGAGCCTGGGGAGGGCAAAACACGAGCCTACAGGGCCCACCAGAAATTGGGAAACAGGCCATTTCTGGCCTCCAGAGGGCCACTAGGGAGCGGGAGAAGGTGTTTTCGCCCTTCCCAGGCATTGAATTATTGGTGTGGGCACTTGCGTATGTGCGATAGCGCACACCCACGCTCTTTCGGCACCCAAGGGAAAAAAGGCTTGCCATCACTGATCTAGGTAGCTCAAATAGCCATAAAGATGTATTACAAGCTTAAGCTCTCTACAAGAAGTTGAACTACTGTGGTCCAAGCAAATTGGTGGTAGATAAGAGTCAATAGAATTCAAGGTGAAGTAAACTTAGATATCTTGCAGGTGGCAAAGTACTTGTCATTCATGATGCATTTGACCCATCCTTGGACCCAGCTTAGTCACTTTCTACAACTTTGTCCCAGATCGAATTTGGCATTTTATTCACTTACATGTGTATCTAGTTGTTTAAATATGTATTGTTTCATACATGAAAGACAGAGCTTTGGACATGTGGTTGTGTCTCTCATCTTGACTTTTTGACCTCACACATCTGTCTAGGCACTCCTTGAAACCAGTCATCTTCTGTTGGATGCCAGCAACTTTGGATGTGTAAAGCCTTTGAAAAAGATGGTTCTTAGTGTGCAAGAGCTTTCAAGTTGTTGTTTCACTTATTTAAAAAACATATTTACATAAAACACAAAATAGAACATAGCAGCAGAAATGTATTCTGGGTGTGTTTTTCCAAATGCAGTAAGTGGGGCTGAATGTGTATAGTTTTAGAAGCCCCCCCCCTCTCTCTCTTTGTGTGTGTGTGTCTGTATATGTATGTACACATTCAGTATATATAGTAGATAATGTATTTTTGTGTGTCTGTGTGTAATAGGTATGTATACATATGGTATATATACATAGGATTAAATAGTATATTTTGGATGTCAATAGTAGTAAATAGATAGGGAAATTGTATCTCATTGAGGCCTTTGAGGAGAGGCCAGTCACCCTAACCCTTGACGTGAGTGACGTCAAGTTGGCCATGACCCCCCCAATCACATGATCACCCAACAATCCCACCCAGTCACATGACTGCCAAACCACTCCATCCAGTCACATGACCATGAAGCCATGCCTATTGCCACATGACCATTAAGCCACACCCACAAAATAAGCCATTCCCACAGAGTGGTAGCAAAAACAATTGGAACCCACCCCTGACTAAACCCATAGCCTGGATTAGATAAGAGAGAAAACAACTGTATTCTTGAGAATGATTGTTTGGTCAGATCAGTAAATCAGTTTTATAATTTGACCTTAATTATATTTATATTTGATCTTTTCGGTAACAAGAAATTTTTAGAATAGTTTAAATATTTGCAAATATATGACCTCTTTGCTGTTTAAGTATGGGGCAAAGTTTGAGATACCTGATTATTTTCCAAATTAGTTCTTGGCCTCTATGCTTACTATCTACAAATGGATAGCCAACAAACGTAAAAAACAAAAAGAAAAGAAATTAATTAATTGCCTCAAAACAGAAGAAGGGGAATTGTGCCATGATCTAGAAGAAAAAAAAGACCCAAATAGCTAGAGACTTCTATAGTAAACTCTATGATAACCAGGGAAATGAGAATAAGGAAATACAGGAGCAAATAATACAAGATATTTTAAATCAGGCCAGTCGCCCTAAGATTCCTAATGAAACTAAAGAGCTATTAAATAAGAAATCACAGAATTAAAAGAGACAATTAAAAAACAAAAAATAAATAAAGCCCCAGGAGCAGACGGCCTCTCAATTGAACTCTAAAAAGACTTACCAGAAAAAGCAGAGGAGACCCTCCTAGAATTTTATAATGAAGCCTTAGAGAAAGGCAAAATATCGCTGTCCTGGATGGATGCAAATTTGGCCCTGATAGCAAAAAAAGATACTGATCCAATGGAAATAGCAAATTATAGGCCTATCTCTTTATTAAATGTGGACTACAAAATTTTTAGTTCTATACTAGCAAATAGGATCAAAAGCTACCTAAATTATTTTATACACCCGGATCAAAATGGTTTCTTTCTGAGTAGACAACTAAGAAACAATATTGTTACTATTACTATTACTATTACTATTATTTATTGGATTTGTATGCTGCCCCTCTCTACAGACTCGGGGCGGCTAACAACAATGATAAAAAACAGCATGTAACAATCCAATTAATAAAACAACTAAAAACCCTTATTATAAAACCAAACATACACACAAATATACCATGCATAACTTGTAATGGCCTAGGGGGAAAGAATATCTTAACTCCCCCATGCCTGGCGATAAAGGTGGGTCTTGAGTAATTTGCGAAAGACAAGGAGGGTGGGGGCCGTTCTAATCTCTGGGGGGAGTTGATTCCAGAGGGCCGGGGCCGCCACAGAGAAGGCTCTTCCCCTGGGGCCCGCCAAACGACACTGTTTGGTCGATAGGACCCGGAGAAGGCCAACTCTGTGGGACCTTATCGGCCACTGGGATTTGTGCGGTAGAAAGCGGTTCCGGATGTATTCTGGCCCAATGTCTTGTAGGGCTTTAAAGGTCATTACCAACACTTTGAATTGTGACCGGAAACTGATCGGCAGCCAGTGCAGGCCACAGAGTGTTGCAGAAACATGGGCGAATCTAGTGAGCTCCACGATAGCTCTCGCGGCCGCATTCTGCATGATCTGAAGTTTCCAAACACTTTTCAAAGGTAGCCCCATGTAGAGAGCATTGCAGTAATCGAACCTCGAGGTGATGAGGGCATGAGTGACTGTGAGCAATGACTCCCTGTCCAAATAGGGCCGCAACTGGTGCACCAGGCGAACCTGGGCAAACGCCCTCCTCGCCACAGCCGAAAGATGATGTTCCAATGTCAGCTGTGGATCGAGGAGGACACGCCCAAGTTGCAAACCCTCTCTGAGGGGGTCAGTAGTCCCCCCCCCAGGGTGATGGACGGAAAGATGGAATTGTCCTTGGGAGGCAAGACCCACAACCACTCCGTCTTGTCTGGTTTGAGTTTGAGTTTGTTGACACCCATCCAGGCCCCAACAGCCTCCAGGCACTGGCACATCACTTCCACTGCTTCGTTGACTGGACATGGGGTGGAGATGTATAACTGGGTATCATCGGCATATTGAATGATACCTCACCCCATGCCCTTGGATGATCTCACCCAGCAGTTTTATGTAGATATTAAATAGCAGGGGGGAGAGGACTGGCCCCTGAGGCACCCCACAAGGGAGAGACCTAGAGGTCGACCTCTGACCCCCCACTAACACCGACTGTGACTGACCAGAGAGGTAGGAGGAGAACCACTGAAGAACAGTGCCTCCCACTCCCAACCCCTCCAGCCGGCGCAGAAGGATACCATGGTCGATGGTATCGAAAACCGCGGAGAGGTCAAGAGGCACCAGGACAAAGGACAAGCCCCTGTCCCGGGCCTGCCAGAGATCATCCATCAACGCGACCAAAGCAGTTTCCATGCTGTAGCTGGGCCTGAATCCAGACTGCTGAGGACCTTGATAATCGGCTTCTTCCAAGGACCACTGGAGTTGGAGTGCCACCACCTTCTCAACAACCTTCCCCATAAAGGGAAGGTTGGAGACTGGACGGTAGTTATTAAACACGGCTGGGTCCAGGGAAGGCTTCCATAAGGACAATAGACATTCTTGAACACTATGAAGTACATAGTGATAAACAAGTGGCTCTATTCTTTTTAGATACCCAGAAGGCTTTTGACAATGTTTCTTGGAATTTTTTGCTCAAATAACTGGAATTTATGGTCAAAACTTTATAAATGCAATTAAAGCTATATATACTCACCAATTCACATACATTACTATAAATGAGGATGCAAAAACTAACATCCAAAAAGATACAAGGCAAGGCTGTCCTCTTTCTCCCCTGCTCTTTATCCTAACACTAGAAGTTCTTACCAGAATTATCAGGAAAAACAGCAATAGAATTTTTTTATTAGATTTTCCTGTGGTCCAACAAGTATTTTATCTTGCAAGTTATCTCAATCTTAAATTAGACAAAACACTAGAATGCTTCCTTTTAGGATTTGCACAATGGTGGAAAAACGAAGACACACCCCAAGATGGGTTAATACTATAAAACAATAGAAATTGTGCAGAAATGACCAAACTAACTCTGGAACTTAGAAACAACGACGAATCTTTGTTTTATAACTGCTGGGACCCCTTTTATCGCTGGTTAGAAAAAAAGAATAATCCACCCAACAACTGTTAAAAATGCGCAATATTCAAAAATTCTCTATATACAAAGATAACTATCTGGTGTTTAAATTATCTCAATGGATGAATGAAATAAAATATTTGTAAAAATTGAGCGTATCTATTTAAAACCTCCTTCCTTTGTTATACTCAACTCTTCCTTTTATTTACTTATAATTTAGATTATTAGCTATAATGTAATGGGCTACAGAGAATATTTCTAGCTCACTCTCTCAATACAGATCTGCTGTCCACCTGGCCGTCCTTTATTGTTTATCATATGATTCACTGTATAATTCTTGTTTTTTTTCTTTGTGTTTCTTTTCTCTTTTTTCTTATCTTCTCTTTTTCTCTTTTTACATGCTTGTATTGTTATTTGTACTGTTATTGTCTTTATTGTATTTATCTTTGTAAATAAAATTTATTAAAAAAAAATTTAATCTAAACAGAAAGGAAAGCTTGAAATTGACCGAACCAACAGCAGCCCAACAGTGTTTCTAGGTTTAAAGAAATGAATGTAATTTAATAATGAAAATCAGCATGGTAAATGTTACAACTGGCATTTGAAAAAATGGCTTAGGCAAAAACAGGGAGTACCAAAAATGAACAAAAAGATTGAAAATTTCACAAGTTACAAAAACAATCCATGAATATTTATGATTTTTTTTTTGCCAATTACTATGGAATTTGTACCCCAGGCCACTTGAAGATATCTTGTGATGGTTTAGGCCCTCAATTGCATGGAGGGTTATGTGTGACAATTGTATGGAGGGTTATGTTTGACCTCAGGGAGGCCAGGATGGCTGTAGTCAGAGTGAGCATGGCCAGCAAGACGTCACATATGTCAGGGGTGCCCGTGATGGCCTAAGCTCTCTGCCAATGAAAACGGGCTCTTGAGCTCCAGTCTCTTTGACCACTATATGAAACTAAGCTATCTTAGCATAGCTTTTTCCAGACCATAAACAAAATAGAAACATCGAAATATAGAAGATTGACGGCATAAAAATACCTCATGGTCCATCTAGTCTGCCCTTATACTATTTACTGTATTTTATCTTAGGATGGATATGTTTATCCCAGGCATGTTTAAATTCAGTTACTGTGGATTTACCAACCATTTCTACTGGAAGTTTGTTCCAAGCATCTACTACTCTTTCAGTAAAATATTTTCTCACATTGCTTCTGATCTCCCCCCCCCAACTAACCTCAGATTGTGCCCCCTTGTTCTTGTGTTCACTTTCCTATTTAAAAATACTTCCCTCCTGAACCCTTTAACATATTTAAATGTTTCTATCATGTCCCCCTTTCCCTTCTATCCTCCAGACTATACAGATTGAGTTCATTAAGTTTTTCCTGATAAGTTTTATGATTAAGACCTTCCACCATTTTTGTAGCCTGTCTTTGGACCTGTTCAATTTTATCAATATCTTTTTGTAGGTGAGGTCTCCAGAACTGAACACAGTATTCCAAATGTGGTCTCACCAGTGCTCTATACAGTGGGATCACAATCTCCCTCTTCCTGCTTGTTATACCTCTAGGTTTGCAGCCAAGCATTCTACTTGCTTTTCCTACCACCTGACTGCACTGTTCACCCATTTTGAGACTGTCAGAAATCACTACCCCTAAATCCTTCTCTTCTAATTCTTTAATAAAAAGAATGATTTTCATATTATTATATTAAATATTTATTAAAATATTTTTAAAAAGAAGAATGATTTCCTTCAAATTAATTGATTGCATAATCTTCCAAATAAACATTTAACATCAGACTATCAAGGAAACAATACCCCAATCAGGAAACTGCAAAGAAGCCAACCAAAGTATTTCTAAGACCAACACTGACAGAACAGCCATTGGAATACAAACTGACAGCAAACCCCACACCTTATAAGAACTGGTGGTGTTAACCAGGTTTGGCTAATGAAATATCTGCAAGAAAACAAGCAAGTTCAGAAAACACCAAGAACCTCTCATTTGAACTCTGAGCTCAAAATATTCTCCTTTATTGGTACTCATTTCAAACCACAACAAGAAGCATGTGTAGAAATAGGAAAGCCTGTAAGGAAAGGAACAGTTTGATTGCAGCTAAGGGAAATACGCAGGGAATGAAAGAGTAGCTATTCTTTCATTAATTGTGCCATAAAAACCTCCCCAAAAACTCAGAGAAATTGCGGTAAGAAGTGCTGAAAATAAGAACTTCCTCAGTTGCTTCCCTCATAGAAAAAGTATCCTCTCATCAAAGTATCCTGTCATCAAATATCAACTCAGGAGCATAAATGAATAAAATAGCACCTTTATATTTTAGCTGTAGGTATAACTTCCTATATTCCCTTCCGATGGCATTAAGTCTCTGAATTCTTTTTTCTTCTCCTGAAATTCTGTGGTAGAAATGTAAATTTATCCCAGGGAACTTTGTTGGTGTTAATGAAAGTGGTTCTCAAAATTGCTTGAGGTAGAAAAGGCTACTATAGACATGTGGTAAAATCTGACTACAGTGAACCCTCGATCATCGCGAGGGTTCCGTTCCAGGACCCCACGCGATGATCGATTTTTAGCGAAGTAGCGGTGCGGAAGTAAAAACACCATCTGCGCGTGCGCAGATGGTGTTTTTGCTTCCACTGCCGCCCGCCCTTCGCCCGCCCACCCCGTTGCTCGCGCCTGGGGTGCGCGCGCGTTTGGGGACTCCCTATATCCGCTCCCCAGCTGGGGAGCGGATCTAGGGAGTCCCAAACACGCGCGCGTTGCTGGGGAAAGCGCGCGCGTTTGGGGACTCCCTATATCCGCTCCCCAGCTGGGGAGCGGATCTAGGGAGTCCCAAACGCGCGCGCGTTGCTGGGGAAAGCGCGCGCGTTTGGGGACTCCCTATATCCGCTCCCCAGCTGGGGAGCGGATCTAGGGAGTCCCAAACGCGCGCGCGTTGCTGGGGAAAGCGCGCGCGTTGCTGGGGAAAGCGCGCGCGTTTGGGGACTCCCTATATCCGCTCCCCAGCTGGGGAGCGGATCTAGGGAGTCCCAAACGCGCGCGCGTTGCTGGGGAAAAGCGCGCGCGTTTGGGGACTCCCTATATCCGCTCCCCAGCTGGGGAGCGGATCTAGGGAGTCCCAAACGCGCGCGCGTTGCTGGGGAAAGCGCGCGCGTTTGGGGACTCCCTATATCCGCTCCCCAGCTGGGGAGCGGATCTAGGGAGTCCCAAACGCGCGCGCGTTGCTGGGGAAAGCGCGCGCGTTTGGGGACTCCCTATATCCGCTCCCCAGCTGGGGAGCGGATCTAGGGAGTCCCAAACGCGCGCGCGTTGCTGGGGAAAGCGCGCGCGTTTGGGGACTCCCTATATCCGCTCCCCAGCTGGGGATCGGATCTAGGGAGTCCCAAACGCGCGCGCGTTGCTGGGGAAAGCGCGCGCGTTTGGGGACTCCCTATATCCGCTCCCCAGCTGGGGATCGGATCTAGGGAGTCCCAAACGCGCGCGCGTTGCTGGGGAAAGCGCGCGCGTTTGGGGACTCCCTATATCCGCTCCCCAGCTGGGGAGCGGATCTAGGGAGTCCCCAAACGCGCGCGCTTTCCCCAGCTGGGGAGCGGAGTTGGGATGTCCCCAAGCGCGTGCCGCCCGCCCGCCCACGCCGTTGCTCGCGCCGCTGCTGGGGTCTTACGGGGGCAAGAGGGGGAAGACCCAGGGAAGCCTCTGCCCGGCGGGGAAACTCCACCATCTATGCATGTGTGGAAGGGCACGCATGCGCAGATGGTGGAGTTTACTTCCTGGTTGAAAACTCGCGAAATAGCCCTTTCGCGATACTTGAACACGCGAAACTCGAGGGTTCACTGTATTACCTTGAGCTTATTCTCAAAGGAAACTGGAAATGAAGGTAATTGAAATATATAACTTTTTTTAAGGTTGTTGAGTGAGTAAATGCAAATGTAGCAGGATGAACATTTTTTCCACAAATTTAAATTATACTTATATATTAAGATGGAGAAATTTAAACAAGCCCAGGGAACAGTGTTGAAATAAGGATTTACCTTGGTATTTGCAAGTTGACATTATGGACACTAAAAGACTGTTTCCTATATTTTCTGAATATACAGTATGGTTATTAAGAATCATATTACTGTAAAGGACCAAATCAAAAGCAACTTCTACAAACAAGGAAGGTTTAGACATCAGTTCCCTTACAGTGCTTTGGATTATGAATAAGTAAAAAGTCAGAAACTTTGCTTTTTTTATTTGTGTTCTGTATATTTCTGCTAATTGAATAATAGTCATTGACTGCTCTAATTCAAAGGTAGATTTTGATTCACTTGAAGGAACTGAATCAGAGGTGGGGTTTTGCCAGTTTGGATTGGTTCTATAGAACTGGCAGCGATGGCCAGTTGGACACGCCCCCAAAATGGTTCTCTCAGTGGCACCATAGGGGCTGCCATTTTGTTTTTTGTTTATGTGCATGCTCATGTGCCCTGATGCCCCCATGGCAAGGAGGAAGTGAACTGGCAGTGAGGTGATTCAGAACCCACCCTTGAGCTGGATATGTCCTTAACCATATTTGGGGATTAAAGCTTTAGAATAAATTTACCCCATTCCCCCACATAGGATCTGTTGTATAGAATAGAATTTGATGGGTTTTGTTTAGGTTATCCTTAAATCAGGAGGATTTTTGTAGCATCTTTCAAAAGTTTCTGCCTTTTAATAAAATGTGTTAGTTTCAAAAGATGCTACCAAGACTCCTTGTGATTTTTTATTAATGGCCAAACACAGTTATCCTTCCACTGAATGACCCTTGTAACTTTAATTCAGAATAACAGAATTGAAAGGGACCTTGGAGTCCTTTTAGCCCAATTCTCTTTTGGAAACCCCAAACCATTTCAGACAATGGTTCTACAATCTCCTCTTAAAAATCTTCAGTTTTGGAGCACACACAACTTCTGGAGCAAATCATTCAGATTAAGTTAAAACTATCAGGAAACTTTTTCTTAGTTCTAGGTTGGTTCTTTCCTTGTTTAGTTTCGATCCATAGTTTCTTGTCCTGCCTTCAGGTGTCTTGGAAAATAGTTTGACTTTTTCTTCTTTGTGGCAACCCTTCAGATATTGGAACCCTGCTATCATATCATGCATGCTTTAGCTTCCAGTCCAAATTCCTAAAGCTTTAAGATAGCATATTTAATGTCCTCACTTACCCATCTTGACTATCTTAGGTGACAGGGATTATCTGCAACCTTTTGAAAGGCAAGAGGTTTTCAAGGATTGTTGAATTTCTGCTATAACTTTATACAGCGGAAATGGTAGCAGAATTTCAAAATAAATCTAAGCATGGGAATTGCTCACTCAGTATCATTGTGGAAAACAGTCTCAGCAGTTTTCTGTAAAATTTTCATTTAAATGTGTTGGAGAACAGAAAAGCAATATTTTAGAATCGAACTGTCAAATACATGTTTTAATAGAAATTGGAAGTTGTCTTCTTAGGATGGTGGAAAAATTAAATACTCATATTAGATAGGGATATAGAGCTTTAGTAATGTGAAATACTTTTGAAATGAAGACAGACAACTAGATAGACAGGCAGGCAGATACACACACACACACACACACACACACGGACGCACAGAGGTCAAATATTGTATCCATTTGACTGTTCTACCTTTTAATGTACATTTCTTTCATATTGTTTCCTTTGGCTAGAGAAGAAGATGAATAAGCAATAGGAGGTCTATCGGGAGAAATCTTCCACTGTTTGCATTTGAATTGATAAGAAGCATTATTCATAGTTGATATTATTTTGCATAGCAGAAATCATATCCCACTCAAAGATCTGTTGAAATGACCAGATTGTAACAGCTTGCCTAATTACAGATAATGTGGGGGCAAGTGAAATCTCTGGGTCAAATGGTTAGCTGTATTATTAAAAGAAATTTCATTTGATACAAAAGCAAATATTCTTAACATGGTTGTCAGGTTTATATATTACCCTTTAAGCAAAGTTTAAACAATTGGGTAGTGTGAAGGCAATGTGTTTGAACAGGAATCTGCAGGTAAAACCAGATCTTGCATTCGAAGTTTCCATCTTAAGCATTTCTACATACAGTTTTCCCCCTCATACAAAATAGATGGAAAAATGATCCCACCATCATGTTTATTCTACATTATCATATCTATTCTTCCTGCATCACTATAACCCTATCAGTGCCCACGAGTGGTGGGATTCAATTTTTTTTACTACCAGTTCTGTGGACGTAGCTTGGTGAGTGTGGAGTGGTGTGGCTTGGTGGGCATGGTTTGGTAGGCATGGCAGGATATTGTAAAATCTCCATTCCATCCTTACTCCAGGGGAAGATTACTGCAAAATCCCCATTTCCTCCCCATCAGTTGGGACTTAGGAGGTAGGCAAAAGATGGGACGGGGCCAGACAGAGGTAGCATTTACCAATTCTCCAAACTACTCAAAATTTCCGCTACCAGTTCTGCAGAACTCATCAGAACCTGCTGAATCCCACTGGTGCCCACCATTTTTGTTAAATCTTCTCCCTCACCTCCTAACACAAGCACACAATACATACAAATTCAAAGTGAACTGCCCCAAGCTTGACTCTAGAAAATACGACATTAGGAACAGAGTGGTTGATGTCTAGAACTCACTATCTGACTCTGTGGTTTTGTCACCAAACCCCCAAAACTTTACTCTTAGACTGTCCACTGTTGACCTCACCCGATTCCTAAGAGATCAGTAAGGAACATGCAAAAGCACACCAGCGTGCTTACCATCCCTGTCCAATTGTTCCCTCTGATCAGTATGCATCTTATGTATATAAAAATGTTATATCTATGTATATTACAAATAGGTACTTGACAAAATAAAATAAATAAAAATAATAATAAAAATAAACTCATCACTGATTATGGAATAAATGTATGGAATACAAAAAGGAAATGTAGTAAGTATTAACATTTATTTATTTATTTATTTATTTATTTATTTATTTATTTATTTATTTATTCATTTGTCCAATACACAAATACATAGGAAGAAAAATAGACATGTGATAATATAAAAGAGGGTGAAAGTGAACTTAGAGGAGAGGATATATGAAAGGAAGAGAATATATAAGGATATATGAAAGGAAGAGAATATATAAGATAGGCTATTTAAATCCATGTTATTACTCACATTTTGACTGGATGTTTGAAAGGAAAGCATAGAAGATTGATGGCAGAAAAAGACCTCATGGTCCATCTAGTCTGCCCTTATACTATTTCCTGTATTTTATCTTAGGATGGATATATGTTTATCCCAGGCATGTTTAAATTCAGTTACTGTGGATTTACCAACCACGTCTTCTGGAAGTTTGTTCCAAGGATATACTACTCTTTCAGTAAAATAATATTTTCTCATGTTGCTTTTGATCTTTCCCCCAACTAACCTCAGATTGTGTCCCCTTGTTCTTGTGTTCATTTTCCTATTAAAAACACTTCCCTCCTGGACCTTATTTAACCCTTTAACATATTTAAATGTTTCGATCATGTCCCCCCTTTCCCTTCTATCCTCCAGACTATACAGATTGAGTTCATTAAGTCTTTCGTGATAAGTTTTATGCTTAAGACCTTCCACCATTCTTGTAGCCCGTCTTTGGACCCATTCAATTTTGTCAATATCTTTTTGTAGGTGAGGTCTCCAGAATTGAACATAGTATTCCAAATGTAGTCTCACCAGCGCTCTATATAGCGGGATCACAATCTCCCTCTTCCTGCTTGTTATACCTCTAGCTATGCATCCAAGCATTTTACTTGCTTTTCCTACCGCCCAACCACACCACTCACCCATTTTGAGACTGTCAGAAATCACTACCCATAAATTCTTCTCTTCTGAAGTTTTTGCTAACACAGAACTGCCAATACAATACTCAGATTGATGATTCCTTTTCCCCAAGTGCATTATTTTACATTTGGAAACATTAAACTGCAGATTCCATTGCTTTGTCCATTTATTTAGTAAAGCTAAATCATTTACCATATTACAGATGCCTCCAGGAATATCAACACTATTGCACACTTTAGAGTCATTGGCAAATAGGCAAACCTTCCCTACCAAACCTTCCCCCATGTCACTCACAAACATATTTAAAAGAACAGGACCCAGAACAAACCCTTGTGGCACACCGCTTGTAACCAGTGTCTGCTCAGAATACTCTCCATTAGCAACTCTCTTATGTCTACGCTTCAGCCAACTGCAAATCCATTGAACTATCCAGGGATTAAGTCCAATCTTCACTAACTTATCTATCAGCTCTTTATGTGGAACTGTATCAAAGGCTTTGCTGAAGTCCAGATAGGCAATATCCATGGCACCACCTTCATCCAACACCTTTGTGACATAGTCAAATAAATCAATGAGATTAGTCTGACATGATTTGCCTTCAGTAAAGCCATGTTGATTTGGGTCCAATAAGTTATTGTTTTTTAGGTGCTGATTTATCCTCTTTTTGAGTAGAGTCTCCATCATTTTAACTACAACTAATGTCAAGCTAACTGGCCTGTAGTTACCAGCTTCTTCTCTACTGCCCCTCTTGTGGTATGCACAACACTGGCCATGCTCCAATCCTCAGGAACATCTCCTATTAACAGGCATTGGTTAAACAAATCAGTCAGACAAATCTGAGCTCTTTAAGAACTCTGGGGTAGATGCCATCTGGACCCATTGCCTTATTTATCTTTAATTGTTCAAGTTCTTCTAAGACATCGGCTTCTACGATCACTGGAGCCGAATCCGTACAGCTGGAAGCAATGCTATATCCCTCTATAGTATTATTTTGTACGGTGTCTTTTGAGAAAACTGAACAGAAGTAGCTATTGAAATGGTCAGCAACCTCCTTATTCCCATCAATGTATGTATTATTCTGGTACTAAGCTTCGTGATGCTGCAGTTTTTCTTCTTTCTATCACTAATATATCTGAAGAACGTTTTATCCCCCTTCTTTACAGATTTGGCAATTTCTTCCTCTTTTGAGGCTTTAGCAACATATATTATCTGTTTCGCCTCCTTCTGTCTCATTTTATACACATCTCTGTCAGCTCATTTGATCAAAGCTCATTTCTAAAAACAATTAACCCAAGCAATGAGCTTCCACCAAGGCTTCCTACCATCTGGGCTACATTACCATGCATCATGTGAAAAGCCTTCTGAGTTGCCTAGGTATAAGCTTTGCAATTTTGCAACTAAATGCTTTTCCAAATAGTAACTAAGTAACTAAGTAAATAAGAGGGGGACAAAGTTCCAGACCAGGACACGGAATCTTATAACTAGAGAGAAAATGATGATTGACCCAAATCCAGGAATCAGGAGGCAAGGTGGAGAAACTCTGTCAGCCAATTGGGAAATAGACCACCCGTAGGTCCTGCAGAGATCTATAGGAAAATATCAACTTGGTGGCTGCCGATCAGTGAAGGGCTGCAAAATTTTGTACTACCACACTATGGGCATGACTTATTTTGTGGGTGTGGCTTGCCGGCCATGTGACCAGGTGGGAGTGGCTTGATGCTCATGTGACCAGGGTGGCTTAAAGGTCATGTGATTGGCTTAAAGGTGACTGACTTGAGGTCACTTACGTCAAGGGTTTGGATTAGGGTTAGGGTGCCTGGTCTCTCCTTGCCTCAAAGAGATACAATTTCCCTACCTATTACTGAACATCCAAAATATACTATTTAATTCTATGTATATATGCCATATGTGTACATACATATTACACACAGGCACACACAAATATACATTATTTACTATATAAACTGTATATGTATGTGCACACACACGCACACACAGCTCTTCTAAAATTATACACATTCAACCTCATTTACTGCAATAGGAAAAACATATCCAGAACCCAGAAGGGAAAAAAAGAAAAAAAAATCAAAATTTTTCTACCAGTTCTGCATACCTAACCATACCGGTAGGAGCCTATCACTGATTCCAATAAACAGGAACAATGCCAAAAATAGATTCAGCTTTCCAAAACAGACAGTATTGGGAACTATATCAGGTCCAGAGAAACAGTGTTGTGTAAACTGCCATTGGGATACTTATTGTACTCTGTCTCCTCTTAATTTTATCTCTGTTATTTTTTCTTACCCTCGGAGCACATTTCATCCTCAATGATCTATTTTTGTGAGTAAGTCTCCTTAGGGAGTTTTTTCCACTCTCTGAACTCTCCCAGTTCAGTTTGTGGCTAATTATTGCTAACCTTGAAGAACTGAAATCATTTATGTAAATGACATGTTCCTGAAAAGATAGCCAAAGCAAAACCATAATTATTCAGATTTATTTCATGTAGATTTAGCATAATCTCTAATTTTATCATACAGAATTAATTGCCTTTTAGACCATTGAATTGTCTCCTGTGGCTAGAAAGGTTTTCCTGAAGCCATCATTGCATTCTTGTTTTCTTGCTTTCCCTCTTCATTAAAGTGTAAAATTACTGACAGTGTAATTATAAGAAAGAGATCTCTCATTATTATTATTATTTTTGCCAGCCACATGGTTAGCTGTAGGATAATAAGTATATCTGTATCTCTAATCTTGCATAACCTAATAGACTCTTCAGTAAATCTAGAAATAAGAATCAACCAACATTGCAACATACAAAATGTGCAGCTGATACCTTTTACACGAGAAGTCTGTCTGTCTGTCTGTCTGTCTGTCTGTCTGTCTGTCTGTCTGTCTGTCTGTCTGTCTCTCTCCTTCACTCTCTCTCTTCCATTCCCCAACACCTTCATTGGTCTAATTCATAAAAAAATATGCATAAACACTGGTATGCTCCAAGTGCAAATACATCACATTTCCCAGAATATCATTTATCATTCTTGACAGCAAGGACTTGGAAAAAGCCATAAGCCAAAAAGTGAAGGAGACATAGGAGCATGTGGTGCACTCATAAACCATTTTGTGACATTTTGTTCACTGCAAAATATTTATTGTATATCATCAGTCAGGGTATATTACATTTGCCCTCATTCTTTTATAGCGTCAAATATGCAAAGCTAATTTTTCTTTAATTAGCACTGACTTTCCTTTCAGGCAAAATAAATAAATAAATAAAATAAAAATATTTCTCAGATTCTTTATCAGGGTTAGATTGATCATGTTATCTTACCACTCAAGTTGTGTTCACCATTTTATCATTTTTTTAAAAGTGTAAGCCTGAATAGCTTTCTTCCTTTCTTTCTAAGTGACAACAATGCCACTTAGATAAAATTCCCACTTCATAATGGGAATCCTTTACATGAGTTACATGAGTTCAGAAAGGGAACCAGTTTGGTGGAATGGCTTAAACACATGGATGAGAAGTTGTGAGATAATGACTTCTAGTTCTGCCTTAGCTGAAAAATCCAGTTGTTAAATCCGGGTCAGTCACTCCCTCTCAGCCCTACAGAGAAAGCTGTAGCACACCACTTTAATAAATGTTGCCAAAATTTTGCCTAGACATGTCTATGAATTTAAGATACACATAATATTTGTGCATTGTACTATGGAAGTCAATATGCTTGTGTCTGCTATTGACTTCATTCTTCCTTTTAAAAGAATACCTATGAACAATATTTCTAAGCCACATAAGTCCTTTTGTACAGAATATATAACTTCCAGGGAGTCTCATTGTATGACAAAAGGTGCTGTTTGCCTTTGAGAAATAAATTAATAGCTTGGCATTGCTGGAGAGACGGAGTAACGACACGGACACCAGAGCTGGATTTAAAATTGGGTCATTTTTATTAACATAAATTTGCATAATTTATTCAAATACTTTGCATAAATTAGCATAAACAACTATGACCCGGAACTGGACCTGCAGGGTCAAACAAGTACTTCCGGGGCGGAAATGACGTTATGCCAGTAAACATTCCTGGGCAACACATGGGCGTATCTCGATGCAAGGTCCAGGTGAGGGCCAGGCCGTCACCTGTGACCTTTTCTGCCATGCTGTGCATGAGGGGGGTCCCACCGGCTAACCCGAATCGGGGAATTAAAGGTGCAGGACCCAAAGACAGGTTCCCCCCAGCTGCTCAGGCAGAAACTCCCTCCATGAGCTTGCAGAGAACCTGTCAATCATCCCCAAAGATGCCCAAGGGAGAACGCGCGGTTGCTAAACCACCCAATTTTCCGCCCCTAACCTGCCTACCCAAATGACCAAAGGTAAGCCAATTAACCTAATTAATGCAAGCACCCCCTAACCGCACAGCCATCACCCCAGTGTGGAATGGGCGAAAAAACAGCTCGGCTAAAAGGCAGAACTGCAAAAAATTCCCATTCGGCCCCCTAAGGGCGACCCCTAAGCACACTGCAAAATAGTGGAGGGCGGGCGGGTGTCTGCTCTGAAGCTTGGTCCGGGCGAAAAGGAAGAGCCCCGGGCCTGCTCGCCCTTATATAGGGCAAGCAGGCCCCGCCCGGACCAATCAGGGGCCTGGCCAATCAGGCCCCGATCTCCCGAGCGAAGTCTCGCATCGCGAGACTTCGCCCGGGATCCAAGATGGCGGCCGCCATGAGGGACCGTGTCTCCCGGTCCCTCCAGCAAAGCCTGCCTGCCGGGTAAGTCCGGCGCTGTCATTGCTGGAGAGACGGAGTAACGACACGGACACCAGAGCTGGATTTAAAATTGGGTCATTTTTATTAACATAAATTTGCATAATTTATTCAAATACTTTGCATAAATTAGCATAAACAACTATGACCCGGAACTGGACCTGCAGGGTCAAACAAGTACTTCCGGGGCGGAAATGACGTTATGCCAGTAAACATTCCTGGGCAACACATGGGCGTATCTCGATGCAAGGTCCAGGTGAGGGCCAGGCCGTCACCTGTGACCTTTTCTGCCATGCTGTGCATGAGGGGGGGTCCCACCGGCTAACCCGAATCGGGGAATTAAAGGTGCAGGACCCAAAGACAGGTTCCCCCCAGCTGCTCAGGCAGAAACTCCCTCCATGAGCTTGCAGAGAACCTGTCAATCATCCCCAAAGATGCCCAAGGGAGAACGCGCGGTTGCTAAACCACCCAATTTTCCGCCCCTAACCTGCCACAGGAGCGGGGGTCAGATCTCTATCTTGGCCCCCCGACTCCCCCCTCTAGCTGCGCCAGCTCACGCAGAGACCGCTGCAGGTCCTGTAAGAAGATGGCGTTCCCCTGGTCAGACAGGTGAACGCCATCATTACGGTAGAGCCATGGTTTATCTATTGATATAAGGGGATGAGGTATTACCACTCCACCCATTTCTCTAACCGTTTTCCCCATAGCCCTATTCACCCGTCTCCTAGCCCGGTGAATGGCCCTAAGGGAAGAGGCATCCCTCCACACAATCCTAGGTAATATGTCTGACCACACCACTTGCGTGGTGGGCCAGACCTCACGAAGCCTTCGCAGGTCCTCGCGTGCCTGGATGAGCAGCGCCAGGCCTCCCAGCATGCACAGGTCATTGCCACCTAAGTGCAATACCAGCCACCTGGGTGCGGCCACAAGACGCTGCCCACTCAGACCCCTTTGGGCGCGACTCCAGGAGCCGCCCCCCATATTGCCGGGCGCAGCGCAATGCTGACCGCCCAGCAACGCCGGTAGGAGACCCTCCCACCGCATACCTCTCCGGCCCATCCAGGTAACGTTGACCCACCGCCCCAGGGACAGGTGGGTCCCGATGGCGCTCCTGGCTGCCGCGCGGCCGGCCCAGAAAATCATGCTGTGGCCACACAGCAGCGCCGTCGGTTTCGTGTTAGCCTGGGGACCTGCAAGAGGACACAGACACAGAGAGGTTACCTAGCCTAAGCCCTGCCTGGGATCCTCAGCGGGCCTAACATAACCCAAATATGCCGCTGACCGCCAGCGGCCGATCTCCCGAATCCGATGGGCCGGGAAACCAGAAAGTGCCGCACTAGTGGCGGCGCCGATACGGAACGAATGCGTTCCATAACCGGCGGGATCCATGCCCACCTGGGCCATCGCCCTAGATACTAAAGCCCAGAATTGGAAACGGGTCAGAGGGGTACCGTCACAATGCCTAAACAGGTACCCCTGACCTGACCCCCTCATACCACAATAAAGCCGTAGGGCGGCCACCGGACACACCGACTGGTCGGTGGCCGCACTAAGTTGTAAGGCAACCCCTCTGTGCAGCTGATCCGTTTTAGACCTTCTCACTACAAGGGACACCCCCCCTTGCCTAAAGGTCAGATCAGCGAACTGGAAGGCCCGGAGCGAAGTGTCAGCCTGAGACGAAGCCATGGCCTCGCTGACCCGAAGGGCCCCAAAGAACATGACACAAGCCGCTGCCCTGAAAAGACGGGCCTCGTACAATGAGGAACACAGACTGCCAAAAACCACGTTGATTGATGACAGCTGCTCCACCGTCAGGGGCTGACGAGTGTCACCTGGGGCCCCCGCTTGCTCCCTAAGCCAGCCCTCCAGCATCTTCCGGATGCGAAAGTCACCCGAAAGATCTGCAAACCCCCCCGCCTTGGACAGAAAGGCGAGGCCGGCTAACCGGGACCGGATCGTCCTAACTGACAGGCCACGCTGCCTAAGTTGGACGCAAAACTCGGCCAAATGCTCTACAGGGACAGGCCAACAAAGCTGGTAACCCCTGCCCTGCCTGAACTCCCCAAACTCCTTACCTGCACGCTGGTATGCCCTGAGGGTGCCGGGCGCTACAGACAAGGAGATTGCCCGGGATGCCTCGCTTCTCCACCACTCTGAATCCCTCCCAGACTCCAGAGGTGGCTGGGGAACACTTCTGGCAGTTCTCGGGCCCACGGGGCCAGGGTCCGAAACCTGGACAACTGACCACGGGACAAGGCATCAGCAACCCCGTTATCTAACCCGGGGACATGCTTAGCCAAAAACAATGCGTTTAGAGACAAGGACCTGTGCACAAAATGGCGGACAAGCCGCATGACCCTGTCGCTCTTTGAGGACAGGGCATTCACCACATGGACAACCGCTAGGTTGTCACACCAAAAGTGCACAGTCTTGTCCCTAAACTGCTCCCCCCAAAGCTCTAAGGCCACTATCAAGGGGAAGAGCTCCAGGAACGTAAGGTCCTTAACCAACGAGGTGGCACTCCATTCCGGAGGCCATGCCGACCAGCACCACTGGTCACCTAACACTACCCCGAAACCACAAGTCCCCGCGGCGTCAGAGCAGAGCTGCAACTCAGCTTCCAAAAGAAGCTCGTGCCTCCAGAAAGACAACCCGTTAAATCTGTCCAAAAAATCCCGCCACACGCCGAGGTCAGCCCTGACCCCGGCGCAAAGGCGGGTACGATGATGGGGCAAACGGAGCCCCTTCATCGCATCATACAACCTCCTGGAAAAAGCCCTTCCAGGAACAACTACCCGACAGGCAAAATTAAGAATGCCTGCCAGTTCCTGAAGCTGCCGTAGGGTCACCTTCCGGCAGCCCAGAACCTCATCAAGCTTCCGCTTAATCTTTACCAACTTCTCAAGGGGCAATCTGGAAGATTGCTCCTCTGAGTCCAATTCAATACCCAGAAAGGTAATCCTGGTGGCGGGGCCTTCGGTCTTCTCAGAGGCTAAAGGCACCCCTAAGTGAGCACAAAGGGCTTCGAAGTCCCGCATCAAAGCAAAACATTGCTCCGAATGCGCAGGCCCCGCCAAAAGGAAATCATCAAGGTAGTGAACGACCGTACCCAGGCCACTGTGCCTCCTGAGCGCCCACTCCAAGAAGGTGCTAAAACTCTCGAAAAGAGAGCACGAGACAGAGCACCCCATGGGCAAAGCTCTGTCCACGTAATAGCCCCCCTCGAAATGGAAGCCCAACAGCCCAAAGTCGTCTGGGTGTATGGGGAGGAGCCGGAATGCCGACTTAATGTCGCATTTACCCATAAGGGCTCCCACCCCACACTTCCTAACCATGGTCACGGCTGCATCAAAGGATGCATACCGGACCGAACACAACTCGTCAGGAATGAAATCATTCACTGACTCCCCCTTTGGAAAAGACAAATGGTGAATCAACCTAAATTCACCACTCGCCTTTTTGGGGACCACACCTAAGGGAGACACACGAAGATTCGGGAAGGGTGGCTCCGCAAAGGGCCCCAGGACCCTGCCTTCGGCAACCTCCTTCCCAATCTTCTCCCTAACAATGTCTTCATGACCAACAACCGACCTAAGGTTGTCAGACATGAAGGCCTTCCTAACACCCTGATAAGGGATCCTAAATCCCTCTACAAAACCCAGCAAGAGAGCGGCCGCTCTCGAGCGAGGGTGGTAGTCGCCCAACCAACCCTCAAGCACCCCTAAATTAATTGGGCTGGGCCCCTTTTCCCCCAGCAGGTGGGGGAGGCTTTGGGGGACCCGAGCCTTTCTTTTCACTCCCCTTCTTGGGGCGGGGGCACACGGCTGCGGAATGGTTTCCCCCACACCCTCCGCAGGCGTGACGAAACCTACAAGTGGGGCGAAAACACGCCCCCTTTGCAGCAAACTCGTGACAAATTAAAGAGACACCCTTACTAACGGCACCCGCCACTGCCTTTGCCGGCGCGGGCGTCGCAGGCTCCTCTTCCATAAAATGACCGCTATCGGTCCTATCACAGCCCTCCTTCCCCGACATATGAGTGGCCTGGAACCACAGGTCCGGAACCACCATATTCCAAGGCAAGTAGGGTTCATGAGCAATGCGCATACGGAAGCCCTTGTCATAGTGCCTCCATATGGTCCCCCCATACTCGAAATGGGCCCTCGCTATCAGGTCGATGTACTTCAACAAGGCAGCGGCCCTCTCCGGCTGCCTCTGAATGACCACCGACGCAAAGGTCAGAAATGCATACAGCCACGAGCTGAAGCATTTCGTGACCTTTGTCTTTTTCACTTTCTCCCCAGGGACAATCTCCTTATCTTGTTTAGGGACTTCCCTGTTCAGGAGGGAGAACAAATCAACGTATTCCCCCCGCCAGATTGCCTCCTTAACTGAGGGGTGCAGATGGTACCCCAAAGGTGTGGCGGGCAACCCACAAGGGATGGCCCCAGGCTTGATGCTGGCGAACGGGTCCCACACAGTGGTGGCCCCCGAGCCCAGCACCCCAAGCCCCGGCGGGTACATGAATGGGACCGGTGGCATAATGGCCGGTGGAGGAGGAATCCAACCCCCCACCCCCGCCCCAGGCGGGACAGGCACCCCCAGAGCCCCCGCTGGCGGAGCCGGCGGGGACCAAACCTGACCGCAGGTGCCTGCAGCAGCCCCCATGAAACTGTTGCCACCCCCCATAGCTGGCGGGATGAACCCGGGACCCTGTATGGGCAGGAGCGGGGATGTGCCTGTATGTGGTGCAACCTCACCTGCCCCGTAAGGGGTAGAAGACATCCACGGTGGGCCCATCCTGGATGGGCCCGGGAAGGATGGCCATTGCCCCGGCTGGGCCATCTGTCCAGCGTGGCCCGTCTGACCGATGCTGCCCGCCTGTCCGGTGCCCGCCATCTGCGCTTCTTGGGTCACTTGCCCTGCTGGGGCCGACTCCTCTTCGGGGTCTGCGCCCCATGCTGCGGTGGCAGCCGAGGAAAGCCCCTCCGGGCCTGCCCCCGACCGCCACCTCTCCAACTCGTCGAGCCGCTCCAGTACCCTGGCCCAGGAGAGAGAAGGGGACACCGCGGGTTGAGGGACTGTGGGTGTAAACCCAACCACCCCCCCCACTGGGATCCCCCCCGGGGGCCCCTCTGCCGCCGCCCGAGCCCGGGCAGACGGCCTGGCAGCCCTCCTAGGCCGCACCACAGGTTGGGCCGGGAGGGTCTTAGCTGGCCGCTTCTTAGGGGCCATTACAGAAAAACTAAATCTATTTTTTACCAAAATGGGGTACAGCAGAGAAAAGCCCCTGCGTTGGCAAAGGCCTGCCTGGAGCCGCAGGCCTCCGCAGAAAACCCCCACAGGAGGCTAATCCCACCTCCCCTCGGGCCACAAGGCCCGACACTAGGCCTTTATCCCAGGCCTCGAACCCCCCAGGAAACACCGCAAGCCCGCGGGGCCTCCCAGAAAGCAGCACCACCCCCCACCCACAAGGGCAATGAGGCTCCAAACCGGAGCGGAGTCCAGCCGATGCTGGCTCCGCTGTCACTAAAAGGCTCTTCGCTTGCCAAAAGGCCACAAAATGGCGCCTCGCACGAGGTCGCCACCTAAAATGGCCGCCGGAGCAGACGAACGAACGTCTGCTCTGAAGCTTGGTCCGGGCGAAAAGGAAGAGCCCCGGGCCTGCTCGCCCTTATATAGGGCAAGCAGGCCCCGCCCGGACCAATCAGGGGCCTGGCCAATCAGGCCCCGATCTCCCGAGCGAAGTCTCGCATCGCGAGACTTCGCCCGGGATCCAAGATGGCGGCCGCCATGAGGGACCGTGTCTCCCGGTCCCTCCAGCAAAGCCTGCCTGCCGGGTAAGTCCGGCGCTGTCATTTTGTAGAAGGTCCTCACATTAGAGATTCAGCCATATTTTCAATAGAGAATGCTTTTGTTGTTTGTTACCCTACTGCTACAAATTAATTACAAAATGCTTAGGTGTCACACCATACCATTGTGTGCTTGTGAAAGATTTGACATTTTTCAAATACTTTACAAGCATAAAGGAATACATATTAATTTAGAAAAGAATGTTATACCATAAACACAGTTTGCAGGAGAGGCGGAGTAACGACACAGACACAACAGCTGGATTTAAAACTGAGTCATTTTTATTAAAATAACTTTGCATAATTTATTAGAATAAATTAGCATAATCAACATAATTAACTATGACCACTGCACCAGATCGCGCAGTGACCACTGCAGGTCCTGTAAGAAAATAGTGTTCCCCTGTTCTGACAGGTGAACACCGTCAGTCCGGTAAAGCCACGGCTGATCTATGGTGATGTGGGGATGGGCCACTACAACCCCACCTAATTCCCTGACTATCTTACCCAGGGCCTTATTAACTCTCCGTCTAACCCGGTGAATGGCCCTAAGGGAAAGGGCGTCCCTCCAAGTGATCCTCGGGAGGATCTCAGACCACACCACTTGCGTGGTGGGCCACACAGTGCGAAGCCTCCACAGGTCCTCGCGAGCCTGGCAGATCAAGGGCAGACCTCCAAGCAGGCACAGGTCATTGCCACCGAGGTGCAAGACCAGCCATCTGGGCGCAGCAATGGGATGCCGCCCTCCCAGCAACAGCGGCAGAAGACCTTCCCACCGCATGCCTCTTCTTCCCATCCAGACAATGTTGACCCAGCGGCCCAAAGACAGCTGGGTCCCCATGGCGCTTCTGGCTGCTGAGCGGCCGGCCCAAAAAATCATACTGTGGCCGCAAAGCAATGCCGTCGGTCTCGTACTGGCATGGCTACCTGGAAGAGGACACAGAGAGGTTACCTAGCCTAAGACCCTGACCTATATCCTCAGCAGGCCTAACATAACCCAAATATGCCGCTGACCACCAGCGGCCGATCTCCCGAATCCTCTGGGCTGGGAAACCAGAAAGTGCCATGCTAGTGGCGCCGCCGATACGGAACGAATGCGTTCCATAGCCGGCGGGATCAATGCCTACCTTAGCCATAGCTCTAGACACTAAAACCCAGAATTGATAACGGGTCAGAGGGGTACCGTCTTGATGTATAAAAAGGTACCCTTGCCCCGGTCCTTTCAGGCTACAAAATTGAGAAAGAGTGGCCACCGGGCACACAGACTGGTCGGTGGCCACACTAAGTTCTATCCTAACCCCTCTATGCAACTGATCCGTCTTGGAATGTCTCACCAAAAGAGAGACACCCCCCTCCCTAAACTCTAGATCAGTGTGCTGGAAGGCGCGGAGCGACCTATCAGCCTGCAAGGAGGCCATAGCCTCACTGACCCGCAGGGCCCCAAAAAACATGACACAAGTCGCTGCCCTAAAAAGACGGGCCTCGTACAGAGAGGCACACAGACTGTCCAAAGCTTGATTAATCAGCGACAGCTGCTGCACCGTCAGAGCCTGACGAGTATCAGAAGGGGTCCCCTATCGCTCCCTCACCCAGCCTTCAAGCATCTTCCGAATGCGGAAGTCACCAGAAAGGTCCCTAAACCCCCCCGCCTTGGACATAAAGGTGAGACCGGCTAACTTGGACCTAATTGTCCTAACTGAAAGGCCACGCTGCCTAAGCTGGACACAAAATTCTGCCAGGTGTTCCACTGGGGCAGGCCAACTATGGGGGTAACCCCTATCCTGCCTGAAATCCCCAAACTCCTTACCTGCATGCTGGTAAGCCCTCAGGGTGCCTGGTGCCACTGAGAGGGCCATAGCCCTGCAGGCCTCTTCTCTCCACTGCTCGGGAGCCCACCCAGGCTCCAAAGGTGGTCGGGAAAAGCCTCTGGTGATGCACGAACCCACGGGGCCAGGGTCCGAAACCTGGACAACTGACCACTGGACAAGGCGTCAGCAATCCCGTTGTCTAACCCGGGGACATGTCTAGCCAAAAATAAGGCATTTAGGGACAAAGACCTGTGCACAAAATGGCGGACAAGCCGCATGACCCTGTCGCTCTTAGAGGACAGGGCGTTCACAACATGGACAACCGCCAGGTTGTCACACCAAAAGTGCACCGTTTTGTCCCTAAACTGCTCACCCCAAAGCTCTAAGGCCACTACCAAGGGAAAGAGCTCTAAAAAGGTCAAGTCCTTAACCAGGGGAGAGGCCCTCCATTCCGGAGGCCAAGCAGACCAGCACCACTGGTCACCTAACACAACCCCAAAGCCACAAGTCCCTGCGGCATCTGAACACAACTGCAACTCAGCTTCCAAAAGAAGCTCGTGCCTCCAAAATGACAACCCATTAAAGCGTTCTAAGAACTCCCACCATACGCCCAGGTCAGCCCTGACCCCGGCGCACAAGCGAGTACGATGATGGGGCAAACGGAGCCCCTTCATCGCACTGTACAACCTCCTAGAAAAAGCCCGGCCAGGGACAATGACTCGGCAGGCAAAGTTCAGAATCCCCGCTAATTCCTGCAGCTGCCGAAGGGTGACCTTCCTGCAGCCCAACACTAGATCGAGTTTACCCCGAATCTTGTCCAATTTAGCTAGGGGCAATCTAGAAGATTGCTCCTCTGAGTCCAATTCAATACCAAGAAAGGTAATCCTGGTAGCAGGGCCCTCAGTCTTCTCGGGGGCTAAAGGCACCCCCAATTGAGCACAAAGGGCTTCGAAGTCCCGCATTAGAGCAAAACATCGTCAAGGTAGTGAACGACCGAACCCAGACCACTGCGCTTCCTGAGCGCCCACTCCAAGAAAGTGCTAAAGCTCTCAAAAAGAGAGCACGAGACAGCACAACCCATAGGCAATGCTCTGTCTACATAAAAACCACCTTCGAAGTGGAAGCCCAAGAGCTCGAAGTCGTCTGGGTGTATGGGGAGGAGCCGGAATGCCGACTTCATGTCGCATTTACCCATAAGGGCTCCAACCCCACACTTCCTAACCATGGCCACTGCCGCATCAAAGGATGCGTACCGGACTGAACAGAGTTCGTCAGGAATGAAATCATTCACTGATTCCCCTTTTGGAAAAGACAAATGGTGAATCAACCTAAATTCACCACTCGCCTTTTTGGGGACCACCCCTAAAGGAGACACCCTTAGAGTTGGGGAGGGCGGCTCTGGGAAAGGCCACAGAACCCTGCCCTCAGCCACCTCCTTTCGTATCTTTTCCCTAACAACGTCTTCATGTCCCACAACCGATCTAAGGTTGTCGGACATGAAGGCTTTCCTAACCCCCATATAAGGGATCCTAAATCCCTCGGAGAAACCTAGCAGGAGAGCATCCGCTCTCGAGCGAGGGTGGTAGTTCTTTAACCAACCCTTAAGTACCGGCAGATTAATTGGTCTGGGCCCCTTTTCCCCCAGCGGGTGGGGGCTGCTTCTCTGGACCCCCTCCCTTCTTGTCCTTCCCCTTTTTTGGCCGGGGACACATGGAAGTGGCATGGGTACCTCCGCAATTCCCGCATGCATGCTTGTATTTACAAAAGGGGCAAAAACAAGCCCCTTTTGCAGCAAACTCATGACATAAAAGAGACCCTAAAAAATTGGCCCCACTCCCAAAACCCGGCGGGACAAAGGCCTGACCGTGTAAAGGGAGGAGCGAAGTGGATGGCATGTGTGGTGTGACCTCACCTGCCCTGAAAGGGGTAGACGACATCCAGGGTAGCCCCGGCATCCCGGGGCCCGGCAACGCCGCCATCTGCCTAGGCTGGGCCCTTTGCCCGGACTGGGCCGCTGCTTCCTCCGGATCCCTTCCCAGGGCCACCTGCGCCAACATGGAGGCTCCTCCCATGCCGGATCCAGACCTCCAGCGCTCGAGATCATCTAAGCGCTCGAGGACCCTGGCCCAAGAAAGAGAAGAAGACATGTCCTGCTGAGACCCGGGGGGCACGAGCCCCATTCCCTCCATCGGGACCCCTACAGGGGCCCCCTCCTGAGTAGCCCGAGCCCGGGCCGAACGCCTCAATGCCCGCCTCGGCCGCACCACTGGCTGGGCCGGAGGGGCCAAAGCCTGTCGCTTCTTCGGAGCCATTTGCCTAGTAATATACATATATATATATATTTGGTTTTTTTGGTTTTTTTGTTATTAATAACAAAGCCAACTATACAATGGCCCAAGCCCTAAAAGGGGAGGGGCCGGTGGCCTTAGCCTAAACACCAGCAGTAGCAGTGAAGCTGCTACCACCCCCACCCCCCTGAGGGGCCTAAATGATCCCCACCACGTCCCTCGGTCCCAAGGCAACGTGGGATTCCCCTATCAAATGAAGCCCCAAACTAAGGCTACTGGGGGACCAATGACGCCAAAACACCCCCCACCTTGTCCAGCCTTCGGAGTGGTCCCCCTCGGTCCCGAGGAGGACAGGCTCCAATTAACAAAGCTCTGCCTAGCCAGGCAGAGTAATAGTCCAAGGAAAGGCTTTCTGCCGGACTACGCCATTCCTAGCGCCGCCGCCAGCCGCCCGAAGGCCTCCGCTGCAACCCCCAAAATGGCGGCCGTCACACGAGGCCGCCCAAAATGGCTCCCAAAGAGCAGACACCCAGCCGAGTGTCTGCTCCGACGACAGGTCCGGGCGAAAAGGCTGAGCCCGGGCCTGCCCACCCTTTTATAGGGCTGGCAGGCCCCACCCAGACACGTCATCGATCAGGCCACCCTGGCCTGATCCTCGGCCGAAATCTCACGATCTCACGAGATTTCGGCCGAGAAACAACATGGTGGCTACACCATGTGTCCCTGTGTCTGCCCGAGCTTCCAGCAAAAGGTGCCGGTGAGTGAGGTCCACCAGCGCTATTTTGTTGTTTTATGTCAAAAGCATCTTTCTTTAACCTTGCACAGTACTGAACTCTCATTTTTAGGCTCTAGGTAATCCAATAAAGTTTCCTTTGTATGGTGACTGGAGGATGTCAATGTGTAACAGAGCCAGAGAATGTTCAGTTTTTCTTACTTCTTTAAATATCAGTAATCACATTGCATGTTACAAGAGGCTGAATTAAGATATCCTCTTTCTGCTTCTTTTTCTAAGAGTTACTATGCATTTAGTTTGTATAATAGAGAGTTTGAGAGGTAGGCCTTTTGGGAAGTGGTCAACACATTATACTCAGCTAGAATAAGCAACATCACATTTAGTTAGTTAGTTAGTTAGTTAGTTAGTTAGTTAGTTAGTTAGTTAGTTAGTTAGTTAGTTAGTTAGTCCAATACACAATGTAGGTTTCAGAGGATATAATCATAGTAAAATATATCAATGGAAGTAAGGCACCAGATTTTCTGCACTCTGCTTCCAAAAGTCATAGAATGGCTGGGAAAGCTTAAGCTGTTTTTTTAAAAGCATGAAAGGTTTCAATTCAATTCTCTAAAATAAAAAAGATGAACCTCCTTATTACTTCATTAAAATTGTGAAAGACAGTAAAGTACTTAGAAACATAGAAACATAGAAGTCTGACGGCAGAAAACGACCTCATGGTCCATCTAGTCTGCCCTTATACTATTTTCTGTATTTTATCTTAGGATGGATATATGTTTATCCCAGGCATGTTTAAATTCAGTTACTGTGGATTTATCTACCACGTCTGCTGGAAGTTTGTTCCAAGGATCTACTACTCTTTCAGTAAAATAATATTTTCTCATGTTGCTTTTGATCTTTCCCCCAACTAACTTCAGATTGTGTCCCCTTGTTCTTGTGTTCACTTTCCTATTAAAAACACTTCCCTCCTGAACCTTATTTAACCCTTTAATATATTTAAATGTTTTGATCATGTCCCCCCTTTTCCTTCTGTCCTCCAGACTATACAGATTGAGTTCATTAAGTCTTTCCTGATACGTTTTATGCTTAAGACCTTCCACCATTCTTGTAGCCCGTCTTTGGACCCGTTCAATTTTGTCAATATCTTTTTGTAGGTGAGGTTTCCAGAACTGAACACAGTATTCCAAATGTGGTCTCACCAGCATTCTATATAGCGGGATCATAATCTCCCTCTTCCTGCTTGTTATACCTCTAGCTATGCAGCCAAGCATCCTACTTGCTTTCCCTACCGCCTGACTGCACTGTTCACCCATTTTGAGACTGTCAGAAATCATTACCCCTAAATCCTTTTCTTTTGAAGTATTTGCTAACACAGAACTGTCAATACAATACTCAGATTGAGGATTCCTTTTCCCCAAGTGCATTATTTTACATTTGGAAACATTAAACTGCAGTTTCCATTGCTTTGACCATTTATCTAGTAAAGCTAAATCATTTACCATATTACAGACCCCTCCAGGAATATCAACCCTATTGCACACTTTAGAGTCCTCGGCAAATAGGCAAACTTTCCCTACCAAACCTTCCCCTATGTCACTCACAAACATATTAAAAAGAATAGGACCCAGAACAGACCCTTGTGGCACACCGCTTGTAACCTGACTCTGCTCAGAATACTCACCATTAACAATAACTCTCTGATGTCTATGCTTCAGCCAGCTGCAAATCCATTGAACTATCCAGGGATTAAGTCCAATCTTCACTAATTTATCTATCAGCTCTTTATGTGGAACCATATCAAAGGCTTTGCTGAAGTCCAGGTAGGCAATATCCACGGCACCACCTTCATCCAACACCTTTGTGACATAGTCAAATAAATCAATGAGATTAGTCTGACACGATTTGCCTTCAGTAAAGCCATGCTGATTTGGGTCCAATAAGTTATTGTTTTTTAGGTGCTGATTTATCCTCTTTTTGAGTAGAGTCTCCATCATTTTAACTACAACTGATGTCAAGCTAACTGGCCTGTAGTTACCAGCTTCTTCTCTACTGCCCTTCTTGTGAATAGGCACAACACTGGCCATTCTCCAATCCTCAGGAACTTCTCCTGTTAACAAGGATTGGTTAAACAAATCAGTCAGGGGGGTAGTAATGACAGATCTGAGTTCTTTAAGAACTCTGGGGTGGATGCCATCTGGACCCATTGCCTTATTTATCTTTAATCGTTCAAGTTCTTCTAAGACATCGGCTTCTAAGATCACTGGAGCTGAATCCGTACAGCTGGAAGCAATGCTATATCCCTCTATAGTATTATTTTGTAAGGTGTCTTTTGAGAAAACTGAACAGAAGTAGCTATTGAAATGGTCAGCGATCTCCTTATTCCCATTAATGCATGTATTATTCCCGGTACTAAGTTTCGTGATGCCGCAGTTTTCCTTCTTCTTATCACTAATATATCTGAAGAAGGTTTTATCCCCCTTCTTTACAGATTTGGCAATTTCTTCCTCTTTTGAGGCTTTAGCAGCCTCTTTTGAGGCTTTCGCCTCCTTCTGTCTCATTTTATACACCTCCCTATCAGCTATACTTCCAGACTCTTTATACCTCCTATAAGCAGCCTTTTTTTCATTGACTATAGCCCTTACATCATTGCTAAACCATAGCGGTTTCTTCTTCCTTTTACCTTTAGTTATTTGTCTTACATATAGTCCAGTGGCTTTTAAGATGGCCTTTTTTAATACAGTCCACTGGGTGCTCGCTCCTGCCATTTTATCCCTCCCCTTTAATTCATTTTCTAAATATTCCCCCATTGCATTAAAATTTGTTTTTCTGAAATCCAATACTTTGGTTGCATTATAGGATTGCTCACAATTAGTTTTTACATCAAACCACAAACATAGATGGTCACTGCATCCTAAATTTTCTCCCACCTTGACATCTGAAACCCAATTCCCATTCGTAAAAACTAAATCTAGAATATTCTCCCCTCTAGTTGGTGTCTTAACCAGCTGTGCCAGAGCTGCTCCTGTAAAGGCCTCTACTATATTCTTACTTTTGCATGTAAGGGCACTGGGGATATTCCAGTCAACATCAGGCATGTTGAAATCACCCATAACCACAATATCTCCCTTTACTGTCATTTGCGTAATTTCATCCACCATCTTGTTGTCATATTCCTCGGATTGCCCTGGAGGCCTATAGATCACCCCAATTCTAATGACAGAACCTTCTTTATTTTGCATGCAAATCCAGAGAGACTCTAGATCTTGACATGTATTGTGAATTAGTGTTGTTTTTAGACTTTCTTTAATATAAATGGCTACTCCACCTCCCCTTCTCTCTATTCTATCCTTCCTATACAGTGTATATCCTGGTATGGATATTTCCCATTCATTAGAATCCTTAAACCATGTCTCAGTTATGGCAACCAGGTCCAAATTATCTCTATATATTATGGCCATTAATTCACAGAGCTTGTTGCTCAAGCTTCGAGCATTCGTGCACATTACCCGAAGAACATTATTTTCATTATTAGTTTGCCCCTTATCATCAACAACTACATCTATTTCATTTGCAGCTCCCTTTTCATAAGCTTCCAAAAACTGCTTTATCCTCATTGGTCGGGGACAGAAATCACCCACATCAGTTACATCTCTGTCCCCTTTACCTAGTTTAAATGCCTGTCCAAAAAAGTTCTGAATTCCTCACCGAGCACCTGGGTACCTCTGTATGATGGATGCAAACCATCCCTCTTAAACAACTCCCTATTAGACCACCTACTGACATCATGACTTACATAGCCAAAACCTTCAGCAGTACACCACTGCCTTAACCACACATTAAACTCTCTGATACACATTGTTTTATCCTCTTGGCCACAAACCAGTAACACCTCTGAGAAAGTCACTGAATCAGTTATTTTACCCAGCTCCACACTTAGACATTGAAAATCTCTTTTTACTACATTAACATTTCTCTGGGACAAATCATTTGTGCCAAGATGCACCACCACATCAACGTTATTACCTTTACTCACAGCCTCAACAATGTTTGTAATCCGCCTCCTGTCCCGGCTGGCAGTGGCCCCTGGGAGACACCTCAGCACCTTCACCACATCCTTGCTCTGTCCCAAATCAACACCTCTTACAGTCGAATCACCCACAAGAAAATGTGTCCTCTTTTTATTTCTAACTGCACTTGATGGTTTGGTGACATTTACGACAACTTCCCCTTTGAACATCCCCTCATTCTCTGCCTGAGGGACCTTGCTAATATCTCCAACATCCTTACTATTTAAATCCGCAAGAACATTATAGGAATTCGATACAGAGAGACCAAAATTGCTATGTTTTTGCTCAACTGCACGCAATCTTCCTGAACCAACAGTTGTCCACACAGCCCTCCTCCTCGGGGGGCGCTGTGGAAGTGGAGGCTGGACACATGGCTGCATTACAGCACGTGGCTGGGACAATCTTTCCACTTCCGACTGCAAGCTACAAACTAAGGACTGCAATCTAGAGATCTCGCCATCTAACCTAGATGTCCTTATGCAAAGAGGGCAGTACCCCAAGTTCCACAAGGTACTACGGAAGACAACAGCCAAACAACTGTTACACTGCACCAAGCCAGTCATCTTAACAATGTATTGAAATACAAGTACTTAGCAAGAAAATCAATAACCCCTATTGTTACCAAACTTTGCTGATTTTGGTTTATAGTTATATGATTCGCGTGCCGTTAGGCGCGCGGGCCACTACCTTCTTCTCTCCTTCTCTGTGATCTGAAAATGCAAATTAAAATGGCTTTTTCCTGCCTTTTATACTTCCCAGTCTAATCCTGCCCCAGCCTAATCTGATTGGTCTGTGTTTGAAAACAAACTGCCAAAAAAATTGTCTGTTACAGTCAGTTATATCTGCCCCTTCTCCTTGAATTCAAAAAGAATGCCAAAAACTTGCCAAAAAGAAACTTTCTCTCAAAATATGAACATTCTCACAGTTGAAATTTGTTACTTTCTCACCGCATTTTGAATTAAGTTGTGGTCAACCCATAAAACTAGGCTGAGGTCACATAATGCCCGGAGGTTGCCTATATTTGAACTAAGGCATTAGCCATCGGTGCCTCTATCATATCCTTTATGGCCTTCTAGAACACAAAAATTTGGCAACAAAAAAAATGGATTTTGGCTGAGTGAAATTTTGCATATCTCTCTCTCTCTCTCTCTCTCACTCAAAATGAGTAGGCATTAGGAGTGTAATGGCTTTGAAAAAATAAGTTCTTCTCACCAACTGGTACCAAAAGTAGGCCAGACAGATTTGGCTTCATCTTTCCTATTATAAACACCAAATACAAGCTGAATAAACAAGACCTTACAGACAACCCTCATTCTGTAAAAGACTTTGGAATACTCATATCAAATGACCTAAGTGCCAAAGCCCACTGCAAAAGTTGTTAACTTAATCCTACATAGCTTCTGCTCTGGCAATTTTACACTACTAAACAGAGCATACAAAACTTTTGCCAGGCCAATCCTTGAATACAGCTCATCAGTCTGGAACCCACACCACATTTCATACATAAACACTCTAGAAAATGTCCAAAGATACTTTACCAGAAGAGCCACTCCTCCACTCACAACTGAATACCCTATGAAACTAGACTTACAATCCTAGGTTTAGAAAGCTTAGAACTATGTCGCCTTAAAGATGATCTAAGTATAGCCCAAAAAATCATATGCTGCAATGTCCTTCCTGTCAACGACTACTTCAGCTTCGTCCACAACAACACATGAACAGATAAAAATGTAATGTAAACTGTTCCAAACGTGACTGCAGGAAATCTAATAAATTATTATTATTATTATTATTATTATTATTATTATTATTATTATTATTATTAAATACAATTTTAGTAACCGAGTAGTTGATATATGAAACTCACGACCTGACTCTGTAGTATCATCTCCTAACTCCCAAAACTTTACCCTTAGACTATCCACTGTTGACCTCTCGATTCCTAAGAGGTAAGTAAGGGGCATGCATAAGTGCACCAGCGTGCCTTCCCTTCCCTGTCCTAACGTTTCTTTTTGAATATTATTATATCTAATGTTTCTTCTTATTTTTTTCTTATTACATACCTCAAATATGTACTTGGCAAAACAAACAAATAAAATATATATATATATATATATATATATATATATATATATATATATATATATATATATATATATAAACAAACAAACAAACAAACAAACAAATGTTCAGCTGGTCATTTCCTGATGCATTGCAGCCCAGCCTGAACCAGTAGAATTAACCTACTGTCTCCATCATCATGGTTTTCATATCTCAGTGTTAAGACTTATACAATGCAAAAAACCAAAGCCAAACAATGTTTCAGTTTACTACATTATATGAGATGACGATGATGATGATGTTTTCCATTCAGTCATATCTGATTCTTGGCGATTCTGTGGTCCAGATCTCTCCACGTCATCTGATCTGGCACTAGTTATTTGAGTTTTTCTACATTCTGGCTGGCGACAGCTTTAATGATGTCCAGCCTTTGCATTCTCTGATGGCCTGGTTTCCTTTTACCACTAATTCTCCCAAGCATAATTGCTTTCTCCAATGATTTCCTCCATCACATGGCCAATATCACTGAGACACGGTTATGTGATTTTCGCATTCCAGTGACATGTCTAATGTTATGTGCTCCAGTACTTGCTTGCCACTCTCTATAACAAGTTGCTTACCTGTTCCCACTATGTTGAGAATTAATTGGCTGCAAACCCATTATCCAGAAGTTTTCCATTTCAAATATGCAGAATTTGCAAGCTTCACAATCACCTTTGATGTTCAAGGAATATGCAGGAGCCATCCCCAGCTGCAACGAGTCAGTTCTCTTACTCTCTTGATTTTTTTAGGTCCATCTTTCACAACCATAGGTAGCTATGGGGAACACAATAGAGTGAACTAACCTACCTTTGGTTTATGGGCATGATTGATGGACAGACATTTTAAGCTGGTCCTGCTTTGCAATGCACAATGATATTGCAACTGGCAATACATGATCTTACAGAATTCTTGCCATTCTCTGTCACAGCTTGCTTATCTATTCTTACGGTGTTGAGAATTAATTGGCTGCAAACCCATTATCCAGAAATTTTCAAATATGTTAGCAGCAGGATTTGCAAGCTTCACAATCTTATCCTTTTCTTGCCAGAAAAATATGCAGTTTGCTGATTTATTTTAAGAAAAAGTGACTACCTTGTCTCATTACTGAGCAGGTGATTGTACCATTAATAGGGGTCTAGTCAAGTAAGAGTTGAGTATTTTAAAAGATTTTTGAATAAAAATGGTAAAAAGATCCATTTACTATTCAACCCCTCCATTGCATTTATGTTTTTCATACTCAAGAAGACCTAAACTTTGAGGGCTGTTCATAATGACAGACTTCAGAACGCTGTGACCATTACATATCACTCCCAATGCCTCTTATTTCAGATCTGGTGGACTGCATTCAGACTAGACTTGTGGTTTGATAAGAATGAAAGACAGCCAACATTAAGGCTGATAACCCTCTTCCTTCCATAACATTCTGGTAGAAGGAATGGTCTTGACCATTCCAACCACCCAAGGCCAGTTCAAAAGGATATCATAATTGATATTATTGAAAATGTATGTATGTATGTATGTATGTATGTATGTATGTATGTATGTATGTATGTATGCATGCATGAATGAATGAATGAATGAATGAATGAATGAATGAATGAATGAATGAATGAATTTATTTAAATTTGTATGCCGCTCAACTCCCTAAGGACTCTAGGCGGTTAGAAAACCCAATGTAGAACAAGGATGGATATTCCACTCACCTTATCTACAAGTGCCATCAATGCATTTCATTCCTGTACCTTGATATTGGAAGAAGTTCAGATTATCAGCTTCATCCAGAGTTCTCTGCACTTTTCTGCACTGGCTTTTCAACAATCTTTTCTAAAAATATTTATGTGATTTTCCACAATTGTATTGTTTTGAGTTCTTGGATCTCTACAGAAGGAATATAAATAGATTCTCCAAACCAGCAGAAAAGCTGAAGTTATAGATCTCAAGAACTGGAGTATATTGGTCTTTTTTTCCTAATATAAGGCTTGCAGGATGTAGCAGCTATCCTTGGTTTCCTGTAATTGGATTTATCAGTTCAGAGATTATGTTCTGCAGTTGCCAACTACAGGATTATCTTCTCTAATCTCTAGTTTACAGGAAGCATCTCTATTCATTTTCCATTAAAGAAAAATTAAGTCCTTGTTTTCACTATTCTATATTGTAATCCTTAACAGCCTGTCCATGGAGTCCTGAAAATTCTATTTTTGGCAATGTCAAAAGAATAATATAATTAAAATTGAACTTTGAAGCCATGAAATCCAATAGGTCACATTCCAAAACATCTCAAACTAGCTGTCTAAGTTGATCAGTACCTTCCTCAAAAATTGTTTACACTTCCCAACTCCTATAATAACAAAGTGGCTTTTCCTAATACAGGCTATGACAGAAATTGGTACCAGGATTGCTCTCCCTAAGTGATGTGGTTGTAAAACATAATGTTATGTGACTGCTTCACTTAGGGGTGGCAATCCTGTCAGTCCTGGCTGCCATTATAATCCCAGGATTGGCAGGTTGTTAAACAGCAAAAGACTGGGCCTGAGGTAAGGAGTGTGGAAGTGCCACAGGGAGCCTGGGAATCGGCACAGGTTGCATTGAGTTTGGGGGGCCCATCCCAGGTTGTGTATGAGTTAAGGGAGGCAAGAGAGACCCTGCAGGAATATTAGAGGCTGTGCATGGGTGGAGGGATGACTGCAGGCAGGAGCCACATAATGGACTGCTTTATAAACTTTTCTGTTTGGTTTCCCCACTGATTTTGTTTGTGTTAAGCTGGTAGGGAGGCTTGCAAAGGGCAGTCACTTGATCACAGCTCCCTGGAATTTTGTCATCAAGCCAGATTGAAGCTGGGATGTTGGACTGGCCAAAACTCTGGGAACCAGTCATATACAGTATCTGTTTTTTTCAACATGGCTATAACTTGCAATGCTTGCTGAACAAACAGACACAAGCTGAACACTATCTATCTTCAACTATAACCTGTTACTTAGATCATTTTTAAAATTGTGTTTGCACTGCAAATAGGGAGGGGTAAGAATTATTTTGACTATTTGCATCTAAGGAACTTTATTTGCTAAGAAGTAGGGCTCTGCAGGAAAATTATAAAGAACAGATGGCATTAATATGAGCCAAAAAAGATGTGAGTTCCTATTTAAAAGGAATATAGAATGCTGTGATGCTATTGGTAACCTTGCTGAAATTTTTTACTTTCATAAAAAGTGTTCTCCAGTTTCATGTCTTTTCATATCTATCTTATGCATTAATACAATAGCCTCACAAGTTCACAACATTTAAAATGTTTCCTTGTCACAATATTGTTACACTTTATTAAAATATAGAATGTATGCATTTCAGAGCAGACAAAATTGTGGTTCAAGCCTCTGTACAATTTAAATTTAAATTTTATCCCTCATTATTTAATCATAGCTATGGACCATGCCTTTGAATACTGTTTTACCAATGAACTAAACATTTCTAATGTTGCTTTGTTATAAATTTTGCAACTAACAGTTAAGAATATCCTGTTTTGTGAGGATAACTAAAGTAGATGTTGTATTTTTTCTATTTATTTTTATAATCCAACTATGGTAACTACTAAGCTAGCTATGGGAATGTTGCTTTGCAAGGACTATGGTTTTTGGGACTGACAACTCCATCACTAAACAATGAGGTCATAAAGTTTAACGTCACAGGACTGCACTAACTCACCATGACAATTGAAACTTCCCCACTGACTTTGCTTGTCAGAAGATGGCAGTGAAAAGTTGCAAATAGTGGTCATATTGCCATGGGAAGCTGCCTCTCTCGTAATTGCAAACTGGTTACCGAGTCACATAGGACACTGTTGCAGTGTCTTTTGTCCACAACGACACTTGGACAGCAGCAAATATCAGTTGTATAAGTAGTTGCTCAACAAGGACTACCTATATAGCAACATTTTCTAAACCTCAAATTCTATAAGACAGAATTCTTTTGTAATGTAAATTTATTTACTTTTTATAAAATATATTTCCCAATTATCTCATCATGTAAGCTTGGCATGAAAAAGATTTTACCTGCTACAGAGCAATCTAATGATATATGTCCATGTATGTTATGGCTATGTCAAACTATGGAATGCTTCTGTATGCTAAAATCTCATTAGCAACCTGTAAAATGTTTAAAATATATTAATTTACGTGGTTCCAATGCATTTGAAATAAATTATTTTATTTGGGAAATAATTCAGGCCAATAAGATTTAGTATTTCAATATATGAATTCTTCTCAGACCATTTTGATTATTTCTGTTATTTTAGATAGATAGCTTATGTTACCAGTGTATAATTCAGTATACAGAAAGAAAGCATTTGTCAAACTCTTTCATTAAAGCCCTTTGATGAAAACAAAGGGTAAAATTATATATAATTATATATAATTAATATTCAGGATAATTTAAAATGCCTTAAAAATCTGATATAAAAACACAGGTATTTTACTCATGGAAAAATAGCCATGACTTTTAGCTTATCTTCTTGAAAAAGCAGGAAGCGTGTGTGAACAGTTTGCACTAGGAGCACAAATTCAGCCTCCATCACAAATGGCTTAGGAGAAAGAAAGCATAGATGCACATTTTGTTCTCTACAGAAAATACACAGAGCACTTTAAGTTGCTTTTTGCTGCTATTTTATACACCCCTCCCTAATCAAAGAATTAAAAATATTTGTGATATAGAATATAGAATTCTGCTACCTCCAGCAACATCTTCTTTGACATTGTATTTATGGAAATAGTTGAAGAAAAGATTTCTGGGTGGCTGGCCTATAGCTCAGCAAATATTACAATCAGCAAAGCAGCTATTATGGGTCGAACAGTATATAATACAAATGCAAAATACATTCCTTGCTAATGTCTAGCTGGTCTGCTTTGTTGCAAAATATTTTAGGCCATTTTATTCAGCTGTGCTAACTGATAATTCTGATGAACCAGTGATTACCACAATGAGAGATCAGTAAATCATAGGGATACCTAAATGGAGCAAGACTCATTACAAGTGAGTAATAGTTGCAAATGTCAATAACTTGAATTTCTGAGGATTAGCTTTAATGACAAATCTTTTAAAAATGGGTTCAGTAGAAAGCTATATGCTTAAGAATTCATAGTGATGACTCCTTACTTTGTAACTAATGCTGCAATTTGAATTTAGCTTCTATCAAATGTAATTGTATGTTTGCCCTTATGGAAATGATTAGGCTAGCTAAGTTTTAGGCTAAATCTCGTTATCTTTTAAACACATTTAAGTAAAATAACCTTGACACCTCCAAATATATTGAAAATTGATGTCCCAAAATTGTCAGAAGAAAATTTTAGATGTTATAAATCAGCACTTCAGGATAGGAAAGCTGCTAAAATGATTTTTAGACAGATTTTCAGAATTTTCTGGATTTCTGCTTTATTAGTTCTGACATGTATTATTTAGGACAGCAATTCCCAACTCTTTGGGCATTAAGGACCAGTTTTGTGGAGATAGGTTTTTCCATGGACAAAAGAGCAGGGATGAAATTCAAAATTTTTCCCTACCAGTTCTGTGGGTGTGGCTTGGTGGATGTGGCAGGGGAAGGATACTGCAAAATGCCCATACCCTCCCCACTCCATTCCCATCCTACAGGTAGTATTTGCTGGTTCTCCAAATTACTCAAAGTTTCCACTACCATTTCTCCAGAACCTGTCAGAACCTGCTGAATTTCACCCCTGCTGTTGGGGCATGGTTTTGTGTGCTGTCTGCACCCCATGGATGGGACTTCAGTTGTTTGTGTGCAGGGCCGCCGATAGATGGGTATTACTGGGAGTGGCGTGATGGGCCCGGGCCAAGGGGGGGCCTGGCGCCCGCCAAAAACTCCCCAACCCCGATTGAGACAAACTCTGCCACTGCAGAGCTTCTCCGACCGCGGCCCGCACCAAGACAACAAAAGAGCCAGGGCTTGCACGACCGGTGAGGGGGACTCCCTTCCGAAGCTCCCAGGGGATCCCCTTCCCTCCCACGGCCGGGAGGGGAACGAAGAAGGGGGAAGCGAAGAGAGAAGGCTGGCAGGCGCCGGTTTTTGTATGGCCCGAACGAGTTGCCTCTCTCTCTCTCTCTCCGTCTCTCCCCGCCCGGCCGCAGACAAAGGAGCCGCTCGGCGCCATCCTGCAAGGCGCAGGGAGGGTGGAAAGGGTGGGAGGTGGTCAGATCTCTCCCCACGGGGCAGGGGAGGGAAAGTGGGGGGGAGGCAAGAGAGAGGGGGGAGGCCAGAAGGAGGGGAGAAAGCGGGGAGGCTTGGCCGCCGGGTAGCTGAAAAGGAAGAAGCCAGTTTTGGAGCTGCCCCGCGGAGCTGGTGCGGGCACCATGGCTCCGTCTTGCAGGAGGTGGCTCGCCAATGAGGGAAGCAAGCATCTGCTCGCAACGGCCAGCAATGCTGCTGATAGCAACCACCCGATTGCTGGGAAGGCGTCTCAAAAGCCTCCTCAGAGGGTTTAAAGCAGGGGCTGGAAGATTGCCCCCCCCCCCCGGCATTTTGAAAGGGAGAATCCAGCAGTCAAAAGAGATGAGAGCTGATCATTGTGAGTGCTGAGACAGAGTTGTAAAACTTCGGAGAGATGGGTGGGGGTTTGGTAGAGGGAGGACGAAGCTTCGGAGAGGGAGGATGAAAAGGCAGGAGGGGCTGGAGTCGAGTGCCTGGCAGCACATCTCTTCTCCACCCCATTTCCCTCCAACACGACCGACCGGGTCCCCCCCCTCCCCGGTTTTGGAGCCATTGGGATCTGTTCCGGGACGATCCTTCCTTTATTTCTTTATTGGCCAAGTATGATTGGATACACAAGGGAGGAGAGATAAACATATGAGAGAGTGAAGGGGAGACAGAGGGAGAGGATGCAGGAATGAAGAGACCTGGAAGGAGAGAATGAGAGAGAAAGAAAAGAGAGAAATGGAGGGAGGAAGAAGGAAGAATGAAATGAATGGAGGGAAAGAGGGTGGAAGGACCTTTGGGGGGTAATTTCTTTCTCTCTCAACATTCAAATAATACAACGCACCATCTAATTTTCCACGAATAAAATGCTGTATTTTCTTAGTAACTAATATCAATCATCCCAAAAGTTGCAAAAGTTTTTTTTCTAATTTTGTCATCCAGTTACATACATTTTCTTTTAGTTAAATTCCCTCCTTAATGTTCCTTCAAAAAATATTTATAACTTATTAACCAGTATGCCAAAGTGCTAAATTCAATTCCATTTATGCATTAATCCAAATCAGTATCACCTACTGCATATCGTATTATAATCAATACTTCTAACTTTATTAAAACAGATCAGCAATTCCTAAATTCATATATCTAAATAGAAAAATAGAAGTTAAAAAAGAGCAAACAAAACAATACTCTAAGCTTAATCAACCCTTCTCAAACTCCAATTTCTTCAATCTGAGCAGAACTTTGAACCAAACCCTTTTTAAAATTTTTTATATCCCCTTTTAATCCCCTTTTCCATTTTATTCTTTCTATTCTTCCTTCTAGGAAGAAAGGATTTTGTTAGAAAAATAAAGGGGTTATTGGATCAAACTTTGGACACTTGACAAGTTAGTTATGATGGTGGCCATGTCCCAGGGTTATGTGAACATCTTTTGGGATGTTCAAGCAGCTGCAAGGATTAACTTAATGACTGTGGCAAGAAAGGTGGTAAAGTGTGGCAGAACTCACTTAATAACCGTCTTACTCAGGAGATAGAAACATTGGCCTCATTGGTTCATTTACTGATGATTCAAAGTCGCAACGGCCCTGAATAAAGTGACATGGCCCTTTTAACACTTAGCACCTTCGCAGCAGCCCGATGATCGGAGGATCAAAACTTTGCTGCCGTTTCATTTTTATGACCGTTGCTGTGTGTCCTGAGGTCACGTGACCCCCTTTTGTTTCTAACCGATCCACGCCCAGGCATGGAAATGTGCCGCTCAGACATTATACTTTTCTGCTCACACCGAAAAAAAATTAGAGGGAACACTGCTTGAAGATATCTGGCTGGGGAATTCTGGGAGTTGAAGTCCAGATATCTTCAGGTTGCCAAGGTTGGGAAACACTGGCCTATGGGACCGCCTCGCTTGGTGTAAAGCGGGAAATGACCCCGGGGGATGGAGTGGCTCGGTGACTTAAAGTAGTTTTAAAATGGCGGGGGCCCAGACACTTAGGCTGTATGGGGCCCCAAAATTCCTGATGGTGGCCCTGTTTGTGTGTCTCTGTTTCTGGCATGCCACGGAGCAGTGTTGGTCCCTATACCAGGACTTAGGGACTCCTGATTCAGGATATCAAAGAGGTTACCAATGCACAGCATAAATTAAGGTAAACTGTTGCCAAGAAGCACATTGCGTGCAAATTCTTCTGTGAATTTTCCTCTTTGAAATGCAGGATTATTTAAGATTTGCTGCTAAAAAAAGGCAACAAACAAAAACAGGGAAGTAAAATGTTTCCATTTTCCAAGCAGTTATATTGAATTTTCAGATTATTACCACGGAGGCCTCTTGAATACTACTACTGGGACCAACTGCAGAACTGATAAGACCTTTTGCAATTATAATACTTTGATAACATGTTATGCACATTTGATGCTAAAGGAAAAGGAATCTGTTTTTACTGCTGTTAAATGTATATTTATTCAGGATAGCTTTGCATTATGATGCTTTTTCCTAGGCTGATTTTATCTCTGCTACTTTGGGGCATGGATATCAGAATCCTAACTTGATGGAAACCTAAAAGAATACATCATTGAGATATGAAAAGCTCAGATGCAATAAGCACTGTGAAGAGCATCTAGAATTGTATAATTGGACTTACATTTTTCAAAGATACATTCAACTATTTGAAATACAGAAAAGAACACTGAGGTGAAGGCTTTCGTTTTTCTATTTATCAAGTTTTCTCTAGGTGATGCACAAAACCCTGTATAAAATCACTGTATCCACATTAATAACATTTTATAAAGTAAAAGATATAGTAACTAAAATCAATAATTTTTAATTTAAACCACAGTAAGGCCTAAATATAACAAGCCTGCCTGATTAGTTGCAGATGGGAAATACACATAGAATTAAATCCAAATTTAGGTAATCTTAGGGTGGCTGATTCATTCCACTTATTTTAATAAATCTATCAGAATGAGGAGAATTGACCCAACCCATGGTTTCCCATTCATGTTTGTAGTGTATCTGTGGCCTCCAAGGCTGGATGAGGATAATTCCGTCGACAAAACAATGTTATCTGGCGGGACCCAGGGGAAGAGCCTTCTCTGTGGTGGCCCTGACCCTCTGGAATTAGCTCCCCCCAGAGATTAGGACTGCCCCCACCCTCCTTGCCTTCCGCAAACTCTTAAAAACTCTTATGTCGCCAGGCATAGTGGAATTGATTCCCCCGGCTGTCCCGTTTTATGCATGGTTTGTTGAGTTGTGTGATTGTTTTTAAGAAGGATTTCTTAATGTGTTTTCTTTTTAAATATTGGATTTGTAAACTGTATTGCTTGTTGGAAGCAGCTCCAAGTCCTCGGAGAGGGGCGTCATACAAATCTAATAAATAAATAAATAAATAGATAGATAGATAGATAGATAGATAGATAGATAGATAGATAGATAGATAGATAGATAGATAGATAGTGTTTGAAAATAAGCTGCAGCAAGATATCCTTAGGGATAACTACATGTAATCCTCAACCCAATTTTGTTGCTTAGTGAGATAATTGTTAATTTTCTCCATTTTATGACCTTTCCTGTCACAGTGGTTAAATAAGTCACTGCAGTTGTTAAATTACTAACATTTGGTTAAGTGTATATGCTTTCCCCCTTGACTTTGCTTGCAAGTAGGCCACAAAAAGTGGTCATATGACCCTGGGATACTGCAGCTGTCATGAATATGAGACAGTTGCCAAGTGTCTGAATTTTGATCACATGACCATGGGATGCTGCAATGGTCAGAAGTGCAAAAAACGGTCTTCAGTCACTTTTTTCAGTGCTATTGTAACTTTGGTCACTAAGTGTATTGTTGCATTGCGGATGAATTTAATATTGTTTTACTCTGTAACTGCTATTATACATCAACACTTTTTTCTCAGGCTTTTCCTTTCATTGTTCTTGTCCTATCAATCAGTTTAGGCTTGGTACCCTCAGTAGATTTGGACTGGTGGTTCCTCTGATCTGATTATATCCACAAATATTCTTTAAAATCCTAGGAGCCTCACAAGTAATCAGATGAAACAGCACTATGAATGCATGAGGCTGAGCAAAGGAGAAACTAAAGAAGTTTTGGAAACAATAGCCAAGAAAATACATAGATTAGGGTTAGAGTTTTGCAATGTTACTTTTGTTTGATTGAGGCAGCAAGTGAGCAAGTGATACAATTAGCAAGTGAGATAGGTCAGATTTTAAAACAAACAGAGATGTCAGTATAGAAATGCATTCTGTAAATCAGTGTTTCCCAACCTTGGCAACTTGAAGATATCTGGACTTCAACTCCCAGAATTCCCCAGCCAGCATTCGCTAGCTGGGGAATTCTGGGAGTTGAAGTCCAAATATCTTCAAGTTGCCAAGGTTGGGAAACTCTGCTGTAAATGATAAAATGTTTTTTGAATATGAGTTCCCTTAACCATTCATTATTGTTATTCATTTTCTAATGTGTTTCCAGATTACTACAGCTTTCCTGAACTATATAGAATGTTCTATATAGAATTCTTAATTTCTCAGTTTCTGACATGACATCAAAGGCCTTTGAAATTTCCTTGCATTTGGATAGGGGAGTGATGGGCAGATGCTTTTGTTCATTATGTATTAGGGCCATGAAACAGCTCACATTTAGTTGAAAATTATTGATTCAGAGCACAAAAGCATGTAAATGAAGACATGGTTATTGTCAGATGTAATCTTACAAATAAATATGTAATCTTGAAAACAGACGCATATGCTTTCATGGGTCATGGACAGGTGCTGGGTCTATTATCTTCAGACAGGTGGCTGTCCAGTCTTTTCTTAAAATCCTCCAGTGATGAAACAGGAAAGCTGTTCCACTGGTTAATTGTTCTCACTGCTATGAAGTTTCTCCTTAATTCCAGGATGCTTATCTCCTTGATTAATTTCCATCCATTGCCTTCTGGTTCTTTGGTGTCTTGCCTTCTGGAAAATAAGATTTCGTATTCTTTGTGGCAGGTGCCCAAATACTGGAATATTCCTATCATGTAACCTCTAGTCCTTCTTTTCTCTAGACTAGCCATATCCAATTCCTGTAACCATTCTGCATATGTTTTTGACCCCAGGCCTTTAATCATTTTAATTGTTCTTCTTTTGCACTTTTATCCCACATTTTACTAGCTTACCCAGAAATAGGTTGACAAAGCAACACAGGACAATGCTATCAGACTCGGGTGCTGTTGGTTGACAAAACAACACACGTACTGCTCAAGGATGTCAATCACTTTCTCTGTGCCTCCATCAGTCTCTGGGTGATATGCCAAGATAAACAGACTTGGACCTCGAGAGCCGCCATTATTTCCAGAATTTGCCAATGAACTGGGCTCCTTGGTCTGACACAACCCTATCCGGAAGATCCTGTAACCAAAAGACATACTGAACAAACATGCAAGTAGTGGCACAAGCAGCTGGTAATCCTCGACAGGGGATGAAATGTGCCATCTTCATCAGCATATCCACCCCCACAAACATGGTTGTGAAACTGGTGCAAGAATGCAAGTTCATCGGGAAATCCATGGAAATTGCCCCCCAGGGTCTCTCCGGCATTGGCAAAGGCTGTAACAAACCAGGAGGGACTGCCATGGCTGGCTTGGCCTGACAACAATGGACACAAGAGGTCACATAGGAATGGACATCATGCCAGAGTCTAGGCCACCAAAAAGTCCAGGAAACCAGGTGGAGACCAAAAGGTCCTGCTGCAAGGTTATCATGACACTGGTTTAGAATCAGGCCATGGAGTGGTCCTGCTGAGATGTACAACTTGTCTTGAAAATGGAGACGGTCCTTCAAAAAAGTCCAAGGAGACTCAGGCCCTATCTCTCATTTCCATTATTCCACAAACTCATTGTGCTGCTGTGCCTCCCAAATCTGTCCTTGTAGATCCACAGGGTTGTGGATGGCTGCAATCGACTCGACAGTCAGAATAGTCTGAGATGGCAGCGGGTCCTTGATGTAGGCTTATTCCAGTTTGTGGGATAGGGCATCTGCCTGTCGGTTACATCCACTCAAGATATAGGTAAGCTTAAACTGCCCTGTCGGCATGTCAGATAAATTTAAGGGAGATGAAACTAGGTTTCCGGCTTTTTGGGGACCATGCCAGTTGTTCATGGCTCTACATCTGGAGAATTTCCCAAACAATTGGGACAATGTGGGGTTCATGATAAGTCTGCTGTTTGGCTCTGCAGCTTGGTGGGCCATACCTTTTTTAGTCCAGAACAGCCCCCTTCTCCAAGACTTCCAGGGTTTTTATATTTGGCTGGAGGAGATGTTTGCAGATCCTATGAAAGCTCAAATGGCCACCAGACTATTAAATATCATAAAGCAAGGTTGGAAACACCTCCAAGAGTATATCAGTGAGTTCTGGTTGCTCACAATAAT